>NC_137144.1:23983352-24048352 GCF_949319135.1 Squalius cephalus
GATCTAGAGGGATTGTCACTGACTGACTCTATTCTGGCACCTACAGTGAGTTCTTGGCCAAAGTGCAATAGTAAATTGCAGTAAATGTACTATGCATACGGCATAAATATTTTCATTTTAGAGACAAGACTGTAGAAAAATAGTAGTTTTCCCATTTTTTATGTGCATCTCTTTATTATTTTCAAAATACAAAAAAAGTAAATTTTTTCCCATTACCAACGTTTTGTAAGATTGCTCTGAAATGTAATATTAATTACATTTAGTTTAATGTTCAGGTTTTTTGGTGTGGCCGGGGCTAGTTTTATACTATACTCTACCATTCAAATGTTTGGGGCCAGAACCTGTTTCATAAAAATACACTAAAAACAGCTAAAAATGTAAATGATATATTTTTCTTTTTGAATATATTTTAAAATGTGATTTATTCCTGTGGTCAAAGCTGAATTTTCAGCATCATTACTCCAGTCTTCAGTGTCACATGATCCTTCAGAAATCATTCTAACATGCTGATTTGCTGCTCAAGAAACATTTCTGATTATTATCAATGTTGGAAACAGTTCAAGAATCTTTGATGAATAGAAAGTTCAAAAGAACAGCTTTTATTTGAAATATAGTTATTTTAATGAAACAAAAAGTAGGTCCAGGCACTCATTCAAACTTTAAATAAGGAGAAGGATAGAATTAAAAAGCCTTTATTTGATATGGCTTAAGTCATTAGAAACAATACACGAGCCAACATGTTTTCGACCAACAAGTGGTCTTCTTCAGGGCAAAGTAACACAGAGAATGAGAATGACAACAAATTATAAGTTAAGTCCCACCCATACTCAAGGAGAATTCAATTAACCTAATGAGGCCTAATACAATCAATTAACCCAATAAGGCAATCAGGTCTACAGGATTGGGGAACCCAACGTAATGAGCAACTAAGCAAGTGAAAATAACAAAAAACCAATAAAGAAAAATATCTCCAAAGAAATCTCGACATCACAGGCTATCTGGAGAGAAAAAATAAGAGAACAATAAGACAAGTATCATGTATTAAACATAAACAAGGAAATAAGTACAAAACAAAATAAGGACATAGAAAACATATCATAAAAAACTCTATGTCCTCGTTCAGACCTGGATAACGAAGCGCATCCAGCTGATGGATCCAAAATGACTCGCGCTGGTTGAGTTTACGGATCCTATCACCACCTTACAGTTCATAGTTATTTTAATACTGAATAAAAGCATTAATTTCCTCTAACTGACCCCAAACCTTTGAATGGTAGTGTATATAAAATTTAAATGAATTTGATCTAAATAAATATTTTCTGTTTTCCAATAGACCATTGCACCTTCTGGTTCGATAAAGATGTATGAGCTCCTGCATCGTATAAAGGGCGAGGGTCTTGCGGTTGAGTACTGTTTCAGCCGGCAGCCCTTCAGTCCTGACCCCAACATGGTGGCCGTCCAGATCCAATTCACCAACAACACCAACTCCGAGACCAAAAACCTGCACATCGAGGAGCCCAAGCTGCAGTCCGGGATGAGGATCCGAGAGTTCTCTGAGATAGGTCTGCAGCCCAGCACAGAATGAGTTCTTCCACAGGAGCTTCAAGTTTATTTTTGTTCTATTTGCGTTGTTCTTTCAGAGGTGTTAGCAGCAGGTGATTCGGTTACTGTGGTGATGGGCATAGACTTCTGTGACTCTACGCAAGCAGCAAACTTCCAGCTGTGGTGAGTGTTTAAGAGGAGCTAAATTATGCACTTCAGTTTCCTGATGTCCACTTATGATAATGCTAGTCAAAGTGTCTTACACTCAAAATGGTCATAATTTAGTTTTTCATGACCATTCTTCACTTTTAGAAAATGTAACAAAATTTAACTCTTTCCCGTCATCGGCTTTCTGTGTTTTCACTGTTATACGGTAGGGGGAGCTATTACACACCTTGTGAAAGAGTACCGAATCTCCTGATTAAAACACGTGCAAAGATGCAGAAACAAGTGAGCGATATCATATCGTCAACTTCCTAAAATAATTGCAATTTTTTTTTGCATTAGTCATCTTCTCATGATGCTGGCCACCTCTGGTAAAATCGCCCACATCCTCAGTTGAACAGATCATGCATTTCTACCCCTGTAGTATAATGGCCTATGTCAAGAGTCTGACTTAGGCTGTTTTATTTTGCCTAAGTCAAAAGACAATGAGATTTAGGCAATTTTACAAGCTTTTCAAGATGGCAGTTGCATCAAGAAGAACGAAAGTCTACTCGGCCTCTGAAGTTAGGTTCAGTTTTTTGTGTTTTCTGAGAAACCTGAAAAAATGACTTGGGCAATTATTTTAGGAAGGTGACGATATGTTAGCAGATGCATATGTAAAATAATGCGATCATCAACACTAAACAGCATATCAATCAAAACTGCCTAATGTTACTGAATGAAATGTCGACCCAGGACGAGCTATAGGCTTTGAAGCTAGAATAAAACAGGGTTTTTTTGTTGTTGTTTTTAAAGCAGAGGGTCTGTTCTTTCTTTTGATATATTGCATATTCAGATGTTCATACAACCAAATATTCTGGGGTCCATGAAATTTTTGTGAAAATGATCAAAAACGCTGGCGGTGGCTAAAATGTAGGCGGGGAAAGAGTTAAAATATTTCTATATGCAAATTACCTCCATTATGATTGGCTAAACTCCATTTATATGACTGGGATCAGTTCTTTGACTCTAATTCCAATTAGCTTTATTGACTGAAAAAATTATATTTCAATGTCTTTTTCAGTACTCACACCCGCAAATTCTTCGTTACGATCCAGCCGCCCGTCGGGGAGCTCATGACACCGGCGTTTCTGACAGAAAACGACTTTAAGAAGGAGCAAGGTGAGCGGACGTCAGCCTTTCTCATCTTAGCGCTCACAGTCTATCAATTGCTCCTCAAAATGTCTTTTTTTGGGTGTCTCTGAAATAAATGTTCAAAGGTCGATATGAGGAGAAAAACTTTTTATGTCTGTCATTCATTATTCATGAAGTATGGCCCCATTTTTCTGTTTCATGGCTTTTATCAAGGCAGAATCCTAATTTGCATACTTCTATTGAGCACTAAAAAAACTACATACTTTTGTAACCCGAAATTTGCCTCTTGTTACCACAGACCCCTTTCTCGTGTACTGCATGTAAGCATTAGCTTCTAGTTAAGCTCATTAGCTTAAAATCATTATTAATTCGCCATAGCACAAAGGGGTTGTGTGTTATATAGCTTCAAAAGCATGCACAGATACACTGGAATTAGTATGCCATCCATGTAAATTTTGACATACTATTTTCAACATAGTGAACACACTAAACTGAATCTAGTATACTTTATAGCATGGATAGTGTGCAAATTGGAATTCAGCCCACGCTAGTTAGTTAGCATGCCGCTAACAGCTCAGCATAAACCTGTCTGTCAGTTTAGCATACAGTGTTAACGTATTTGTTGAAACGCATTAGTTTAACATACTCATGTCTTCCTCTTCCATGGGGTTGTTTTGACGCTGTTCATTAGAGAATCTTTTGGATGGTAAGTTTCTCTGATGTAGCCAATTAGCATAGCACTTACAGTCACCTCCTCTTCCCCTTTAGTCTCTGAATTTATTTCTGTTAGCTGCACACCTCCTTCCTGTCTTCCTGTAAATGCTTTTGCTTCCAGCTGCCTCTCCCTCTTAACGCAGTCTCCAGTTATTGCCTTGGCGACTGTTACCATGACTATGCATTTTCTTATGGCATGTCAAGGTAACATCATGCTGCATCTCACTAGGAATGTGCCTTAGAAACACTGAACCCGTCCGATCGACCCTGAACCATCACGACACTCTTGAGACCAGCACGCTCAACATAGCTCACAAAACCTCTTGTGTACTGTCTACATAGACTGCTACCTTCCAAGGTGACATCTATTATGACTTTTGATTGAACGTGATTGAATCGAAACACTCATTGTGGGCAGCGGCTCTGTTAATGCACGACAGACCAATAGAGTCTGACTTTAGTTTTATGTTGCTAAGCTAACAACATACTTCATTTAATTAGATGGAATTATTTCCTATTAATGCTCTTCAGCGCTTGGTCTTGGTATTTTTTGGTCATAATTTTGCTGCCTACTGTTCAGAGCCTCCACATCTGGAGTGCAAGTGTGATTCCTAAAAATTGTTGTTGATTAGGTAGTCAGCAGAGTTAGCATTTGCATTAGCTTTCAGCTAATCTGACGAAGTGATGCTTTCTGTGTCTTTTTGCAGGTAAACTGATGGGAATGAATGAAATCTCAGAGAAGTTGTCGCTAGGAGAGAAATGTGTGAACGAGCACATCATCGTTGAGAGAGTCACGGCCACCGCCAACTTGAGCAGGGTACCCTGCGGTTCTGATAAAGAGTGCAGGTAATACACACACACACACACACACTCACACTCACATGAATACAGTGGCCGGGTCCCAAATGAAGACTTTAGTAATGCAATGTTGCATAAGGGCTTTTCACATGGAGCTTAACCCTGTGTTTTTGTCGCTCTGAACCCCGGGTAAAGGAACGTTTCTCCAGTGATGTAAAGTATTTGAGTAAATGTAATTAGCTACTGTACTTAAGCATATTTTGGCTACTTTGTAGTTTTACTGAGTGTTAGTGCTGTCAAAGCGATTAATTGCGATTAATCACATCTAACAAATTTGCAAAAGTTTTGTATACGTTTGTAGATATATAATATATGTGTGTGTATGTATGTATATATATATATATATATATATATACATATACATATACATACTAGTGCTGTCAAATTGATTAATGGCGATTAATCGCATTTAACATAAAAGTTGACATAAAATATGTTGCATACCTTTATAGTCCAAAAAGTCCATCTAGGATGACCTTGATAGTAAAGCCAGCAATATATAAAATAAGGATGCCCAATGCTTGAGCCTTAATGTAAACAGGTCACATGCTGCGCTCATCCAATCAGTGACACTTATATTATGAATATGCAAATAAGAACGTTAACACATATGTGACACTGGATCACAAAACCAGTCACAAGTCGCATAAATCTCAATTTCAAAAAATTGACCCATGTGACCGGTTTTGTGGACCAAGGTCACATATGTAAGATAACCCAGGATTCCGTTTACCCAGGTTTTAGAATGACCCAGGGTTAACTATGTCAAGTGTTAAAAGCTAGTAAGCACATTTCTGTACCAAAATATGACAAATGGGACACTCGATGTTCTTGTAGATGAGTACACACTAGTTGTGTCAATTGGAACGGGGCATTTAACTACACCGATTCACCGAATAAATCTGGTGTAGAAACTATTTTCACTCAAAAATCGCCTGTGAATTTCACATACTGTATAATCACAAAGAATCAGCAAGTAACACATTGAATTAAACATGGAATTTTGAAGGCTCAAATAGTATTGTTTTGTAAAACACACTCTAATAATCTGTTTTATGTGCAACTTTTTTTTTTTTTTTTTAAGTGTAGCTCCAGTAAGAGTATTAGTTATATTTTCAAGGACTCTCAGATTCGTATGTGCAAGTATATTTTGATTTAGGCTTATTATTTGAGTATGTAAAACTCTTTCATTCTTCACTTTTCTTTACTTTGCTGTCTGTTTTTCTGGCCTGTGATCTCTTGAAATCTCAGTACACCTCCTCCTCCTCCTTCCGCTCCTGTTTACAGATTCGCAGGTAAAACGGTCAGCAGCGGCTGTCTCGTGCTGGTCACCGTCGCTACGAAGGAAGGGGTCGGAGCTCAGCTGACGGTCAACTGTGAGAAGATGGTGATCGGCACGATGCTGGTTAAAGATATCCTGCAGGCCCTGTCGCAGTGATGGCGCCCCCTACAGTCAACACCCTCCTACTGCTGCTTATCGCATTGAGTCGCATCGCTGTGTAGATATTTCCCCCGCGTGGACTGGCTTGTAGCATCAAAAATATACTGATGTCAGAACCGCGACAACAACAACATTCAGGGCCTTGTAATCAGGATGTTCCTCTTATGTTCCTCTGTTGAATGTTGCATGGCATCAAAGACAGTCAGTGCACCATAAACCTGCCGAATTACTGCACAAACCTGTGTCAGTTTTAGTTTAGGATCTTTACAGTACATGCTCAAAAGTATTGGACACTATCTTGTATCAACAGCAACCAGTTAATAACAATCCATCTGCTCAACGAAACGAGACTAATAATCATCTGAGTTATTAATTTGCTTTCAGATCAATCGTTGCCTTTGTGATCTTCATAAAATGAACAGAAGCTAGGTGGGGTTTATTTCTAGCGTTTAGCTTTCACATATTCTGAATGTAACATCTTGCATCTGATCCCAGACCACATCCCAATGACGACAGCAGATTTGTTTACAGAAACCACATCAATCTGGTTTTGAAAATTAAGCTTTGTTGAACTCTCTGGAACATGTTCATATTAGTATCATAATGCAGTCAATTTCTGTTGGTTTAGCAAAATCAAAAGCTCCAAAACACATCAGTATGGATTTACAGCCTTCATCTCAGATTTTGTAGCAACCTCATCTAATCTCTCAAAAGGAAATGTATGTCTTCTCTGTTTTTTTGTTTTTTTTTGTGCAAATGTGTAACTACTGAATCTAGGACTGGTGTTCATCAGCTTCTTGTTCTCGTGAAGCTCTCAGAGGAGTACAGTAACTCACAATCCCATTATTTTAGATATTTAAATGCAATCTGGAGCCGTTTATCTCGATGAAGACTCCAGAAGTTAGTTTTAGACCTATTTTTAGTTATGATGATGTGCTTGTTGGCATAAACCAGATCTTCCTCCTGCCCTAGGTAACAATGAAATCCAGCTTTACTGACTCATCTCTGTGTGACAGTGGGAAATCATGTGTTGTTTGAATATTATATCTCTATTTATTATAAAGAGTTTTAAATGTCAATAAAAGAGAACACACACTCAAATGAAGATGTCTACTTTTTATTATTTAACTTTATTTAACTATTATTGTTTGTAATGTGGATTGATATTTATGCAAGCTAGTTGTCACGCATTTTATTACAGTTGGTGTATTTATGAAACGCAATTTCTGTATAGGCCTATTATAGACGAATAACATAAAGTCTACAAAAATCAATTGAACATTTCCACCATTATTGTCTAGAAAAACAGGAATTCAGTTCATTGAGCACGTGTGACAACAAGCCCCAATAGCGGTAACAATGTAGCCTAAAGGGCCTTTCAACCCAATTTAAACAGTACAACTATTTGAATGTCAAAACAATTAATCGAACGGCCATTTTTATCGGCCATTTCTGAGGACAGAAATTGTTTACAGAATTTATAGTAGGCGGCTAATACATTGTATCTATTCCTATGTATAATTGTATAAACATTTAAACTACTGTTAGAAAAAAAACATTTTAGTTACTGAAATAGGCCTATATAACCCTCGTGAGTCGTGACAACTTCCCGTGTGACAACTAGCCCCGACCCCCCACTGTATCTTGATCGCTCGTTCTCTGCGCGTGAATGTTCGCAATGTGCGCGTGATGGGCTAATGCCGAGCTCATGCACCTGTTCAACGCAAAATGACTCTCTAACGTGTTCAGGTTTGAATCCTGGTGTGTCGTGCTGCAGCGTTACACTCATTTTGAGCCTGAACTGTAATTTTTAAAGTCAAAATTGTCGTGTTTTTGTTTTTTTTTAGCTGCATTTAGACGCTCTAATGGATTTCTGCAGGGTAAGAGACATCATCTGTGTATGAAAAAGTCTTAAACCTTCAGTTTCAGTTTTGTATTGGCGCGAATTGTATATATCATCATCACATTTGCAGCTTAGCTCTGTATAATAAAAATACTGCAAACATAAAGTAGCCTACACAAATTGAGGCAAACAACAATGACAATACACAGAAGAATAAAAAAAGATGATGAGCATTAATGCATGCAATTAATAAGGTAAAAATAAGAAAGATAAATCATATAAACAACACCTAATTGCTGTTTTAAGCAGTGAGCTCATTAGCTTTTGAGACACAGACTTCATGTTAATAGTAGGCTAAGTGGAGTTTTTCATAGTTTGGTAGGTTCTCGCTTTATTTTTCAGCTGTACATCCCAGCACTTTCTTGAATTATTTTAGTTAATTAGTTACAAGTAGACTTAAAGGAAATGTTCAGCCATTTTGACAGTTCTGTCACCCATGTTCACATAGAACAAACTGTCATACTGTTTCTTTTTACAGAGAGTGAAAAATCATCGTCATCCTGCTTATGGAGACCCTGGAGCTCACAGGGCCTTTGGGCTCTTCACAGGGGCCAACCAGCAGAACTTCACAGGTGAGATCCACACACACAAACACACACACACACACACACACACACACACACACACACACACACACACACACACAGATAGGCTACACTAAAGCTAAGACTAGGGTTCCAGTAAGGACAACATTAACTTTAGCAATGAGCGAGTTGTTAACGTTGGTCAATAAAAATACAACTGTTCATTGATTGTGCATGTTAGCTCAGATGTTAGAACAGACACAACTTTTGTTTTTCATACTAGACAATAAAAATATAGTACATACTCATATTCTGAAATAAGAGTTTTAGACTAGTGTGACTCTTGTCAGACTAAAGTTAACCAATATACAAATAGCTATTTAAGAACTGTTTTAGCAAACCTGCAGATGCTGGAATGTAATGCACACTTTTCATTATCCTGACTGATAAAATCAACTTTTTTCTTATAATGTGAAAGTGACAGAATTTCACTTTCACATATGTAGCTTGCAAAAGAAAAATTAATTTTAGAACGGCAATGAATATTGTCTCAGAACCATATATTTAGGTATAGGTAATATACTGTATATATGTGTGTGTGTGTGTATATATATATATATATACATATAAATATATTATAAGTAAATTTTTAATGTTCTCTTGAACGTTTTGAAACAAGTAGTACAATTTAAAAAACATTATTCGAATGACCAACTAAATCATTTAAGGGTTTAAAAAATGTATAAATAATGATTTTGTGCTGATGTTTTGAGAACATTTTTAAAGACTTGGGTTGGGTTGCACCAGCCATTCGTAAGTTCTTACTTAAATTAGAATGTAATGTCCACATTTATAGATAAAAAAAAGATTTATTTATTATGAATGATTTTATATGATATATACAACACTGACCGATGAACACAAGGACGTGCTCGCGCGTTGAAGAGCTGCTAACAAAGTCATCTATTTACATAATGCTCTCTCTCTTAAAATAAAAGCGAGTGTAAATGTCATTATCATGCAGATATATTGAAGAATGTCGGCAACCAGACAGTTGATGGACCCCATTGACTTCCATAGTAGGGAAAAAATGCTATAGAAGTCAATGGGGTCCATCAACTGTTCAAAATATCTTATTCTGTGTTCAGCAGAAGAAAAAAATTCATACAGGTTTGAAACAACGTGAGGGAGAGTAAATGATTCAATGATTCATAGTTGAAGCAAACTATTCCTTTAACCATGCAACGCCCAAAAAAATATAGTAGTGTCTGTGTAAGTTATAACTTAGTGCCATTTACATCTAAACTAGGCTAAGTTTTACTTGCCGGTGCAACAAGCCTCTGATAACTTTGATTAACGTTACTGGACGAACATTCGTTCATAACTTATGAGAACCTTGCCATAAGTTCTGATATGTTTCATGTTAGCTGGGAACGCCCCTTTAGTCCGACACTAGGGTGTGTCTGGTACAGCCTGGGTTCAGCAGTGTGTGTGTGAACTCAAATGAGCTGAATCATAGTGATCGTTGAAGCCCTGCCCCCTTCTGTCTGTCTCTCTGCTGAGTCAGGCCATGAACGGGAGACGGGCCAGAGAGACAGACAGAACACGTGATTCTCACACACACACACACAGGGACGGGAGGTGGTGAGGCTGTTCTGGCAGACCGAGTGTGTGTGTGATGGAGTGAGCATGGCTTTAGCACTAGCATCAGTGTGTGAGGTTTCAGTGGGGCGGTCACATGTTTAACAGGTCAGTGATGAACACACAGCGGTATAATGACCTCCACTGGACCAACGGCAGGTCGGTATTGGAAACGAGGTTCGGTTGTGTGTCTTTGTGCCTCTGTAACTCTCTCTCTCTCTCTCTCTCTCTCTCACACACACATAGATGGTTCGGGCTCAGGCTGCTCTCCGCTGGTTAGCAGAATGCTGTTCTCTCCAGAGCAGCAGGATCCCGTGGCTGTCATGCCCAGCGTTGATGAGCTCAGTCTGGGCCTGTTGTCTCTGAGCCTCCCCTGCTGGACCCAGAAGCCCTGGAGCCGCCCTGATCCCCAGCGCTCGACCCAGCCCGGTGAGTGAACCTGTGTGTTAAACGTGATGTTTACAGTAGTGTATGGCCGCTCCTATCTGACTGTTCAAGCTAGTTTCAGACACTTTGTGAGTTTGTGAGTGAACTGCCAAAAAATCAGTGCGTTTGTCTTGATTATCTGAGAATATATGATATATAAACAAAATGTATGATATAAATAATAACATTGACTATATTTTATGATACAAATAGTACAAAATTGTGCAAAGATAATAAGACTTGACGTCAGAGAATATATCTATATTTTATATAAGTATTCGCCTTATTTATAAATTTAAATTTAACAACACTAACTGAGATTTATGCATGCATATGTATATGTATATATATATATATATATATATATATATATATATATATATATATAGTTAATTTAAATGCACATTGCATTATAAATTATCTATATATTATTCCATATATATATATATATAGTAGCTATATCGTTTTTTTTTTGTTTTTTTTTGCATAAATCTCTGTCAGTGTTGTTACATTTAAATGGAAAAAATGAATAAAGTGAGAAAAATAAATTATATTGTTTAACACTGTTTAAGGATTTTCAGTTGGATTTTTTGATTTTTTTGCAGTGTGTGTTAAAAGATTGTTCTGGAAGGTCTGAGCTGTAGTGGTGTCTCATATCTTGATTTCTCTCTCATGACTAATCATTTTCACACCGATCACCGAGGACAGAACGCTGGATTCATCAGCGTTGGGATGTGTTTCATTTTGACTTTCCCTATAGCTTCCCTATCTCAGATTACAAGCGTAAATGAGTGCGTCCATCCGTGTTTTAAATGAAAGCCATGATGTGCCTTAGGTTTGTTCTGACCCAAATCCTGTAAAAGAGGGACACACACACACACCAGGCTCGTTTCTGCTGTCTCATCCAGCACTTCTCCCATTCATTCAGTCTTTTCACAGGAATAGAGATAACAGTGTTATTTTTGTGCTGCTATTGGCACAGACATAAATGCTCAAATAAAAAACACGTCACCCACCCTGTCTGCCATCTTTTGGAAAAAAACAGGTAGTCCAACCCTAAACTCACAGCACTGGTTGAGCCAGAAGTTAAATGTAGCTATTAATGCTCATTTATGCTATTATTTCAAGAGCTAA
Source organism: Squalius cephalus (assembly GCF_949319135.1). Lineage (NCBI taxonomy): Eukaryota > Metazoa > Chordata > Actinopteri > Cypriniformes > Leuciscidae > Squalius > Squalius cephalus. The sequence continues at coordinate 23,994,835 of NC_137144.1, forward strand.
AAATTATTTTGGTAACACTTTAGTTTAGGGTCCAATTCTCACTATTAACTAGTTGCTTATTAGCATGCATATTACTAGGATATTGGCTTCTTATTAATACCTATTAATGCCTTATTCTTTAATTCTACCAATACCTAAACTTAACTACTTTACTATTAATAAGCTGTAATTAGGAGATTATTAAGGCAAAAGTCATAGTTAACAGTTAGTTAATAGTGAGAATTGGACCCTAATCTAAAGTGTGACCATAATTTTTATTTTAATATCTTTTAAAATATATTTATTCTTATGATCAGAGCTCAATTTTTAGCATCATTCCTCCAGTCTTCAGTGTCACATGATTCTTCAGAAATCATTCTAATATGATGATTTGCCGCTCAAGAAACATTTCTGATTATTTTCAATGTTGAAAACTGTTGTGCTGCTTCATATTTTTGTGGAAACAGTGATACATTTACATCTTTGCTCAACAGAAAGTTCAAAAGAGCGGCATTTATTTAAAATAGAAATATTTTTTAATATTATAAATGGCTTTAGTGTCACTTTTGATTTAATTTTTTTGAGTTTCAAAGTGGGGTAAAGTTTAATATTTTAAATTTTTAAACACATTTTCATCATTTTTCCCAGTTATTGTTTTCCGCTAAAATGATATGCCACTTAAAGGTGCTCTAAGCCAGTGGTTCCCAAACCTGTCCTGAAGGACCCCCAACACTGCACGTTTTCTTTGTCTCCCTAATCAAACACACCTGATTCAACTCATCAGCTCATTATCACTTGGGTTAATGAGCTGATGAGTTGAATCAGGTGTGTTTGATTAGGGAGACAAAGAAAACGTGCAGTGTTGGGGGTCCTTCAGGACAGGTTTGGGAACCACTGCTCTAAGCGATGCTGGGTGACGTCACTTCTCGTTGACGAAGTATTGTCAAACAAAACGGAGGCTAGCTCGACCCTCCCTCCTCCTCATCCCGTCCCCTCCCCCTCCCTGCATTCCTTCTCCTTTTCCCGCTTCTTTGCTATTTGTTCATCGGAACGTCGTCTCTTTGGTCGTGTGCCGGCCATATCAAAATTCAAGAGAATATAATTCTAACGCTAGTCGTTGTCGTTGTCTAGGACATCTCTCCTCTAGCTAACTTCCCTCTTCATGCTTCTCTCTCCTCCACTCCCCTCATGTGCATGCACACTAACCCCCCACCCCCACCCCCACCCCCACCCCCACCCCAAATCATTCTCTTCGGTTATTGGCTGGAACACTGTTTGTTATGTTTCGTGGTCCAGGCTGGGCCAGTTTGTTTTTGTTGCCGTTTGTGGAGCCTGGGCTGTCTACAGAGACTGCGTTTTTTTACAGTGTGTTCAGGGGACAGATAGCTAGCGGATAGTGAGGAGATGTTTGCTGTATGTGACAAAAAATGTTTCAGCCTAAAAAAACGTGTGACATCGCTATAAGAAATTAAAGTTGCTGTCAGTGATTGACATTTTTAATGACATATTCTCTCCCGCAGCGTTTAACCTGTTTGGTGCTTCACGAGGCGGTGATTCGGCTCAGCCGCTGGCTTTCCAGACCCACGATTCTGCAGCCGGAGCAGATCCACTGGAGCGCTTCTCTAGTCTGATACCAGCGCTGGAGCCTCACTCTCTGCTGCACTCTGGATCCAGCAGTCCCGTCAACTCCGAGAACAGCGTGTTCTCTTCAGGATCCGAACACCTGGTGAGCAACAACATTCCGATCGGATACGGAACTCAAAAGAGTGCAGTGGAACCTTCCACAGATTCCGTTCTCCACAGTGTCAGTTTTTCAGTAGTTATAGTGCGGTTATTAGTGTGTCCGTCTCCATCAGGCCTCTCTCAGAGTTTCCACCCCGTCGCCCCTGGTGCTGCCTGAACTGCAGGCGGAGGGGGAGAAACTGGACGCAGTTGCCCGTTTGGAGCAGAACCCACTAACCACCTTCACGAACGCTCCCAGTGCTCAGGCTGAAGGGTCAGTGTTTGGGTGCTGGTCCACAGGTCCCATCTGGCCCGGCTGGGACACTCTGAGCCTGAACAAACCCTCGTTCTGCATCGAGAGAGAGGCCAAACTTCATAAACAAGCTGCAGGTACAGTTACATTAGCCAGCTATGCTACACTATTAAATTCAATAAGCATGATAATACTCAATGTAACGTAATTCATTAATTTTGCAACATTAACAATAAACAATGAATATTGTATAAAGCACTATTTAAATTGGTTTAAAAAAAAGAGAGAAAAAAAGCTCAATGGAACACAGATGTTTTGAGGTACATCATATTTGAGGTATTATATTTGATTAGCAAATTTCTAAGGCCTTAAAATGATCAAAAGTGCTGAAAACCTGTTGCACACAATCTACTGCATGCCTTCTGTCGTCTGATTGATAGTTATACAATTTTTAAGCAAGTAAAAGGCCTTTTATTGTAATTGTAAGCGTTCAACTTCAGGTCTTGGTTCACGTGTATTTTTGTTGTTAAATCTTTACCGATTTAAAAAAAAGTTAAAGTTTCTTTTCAGATCTGAAGTAAAAGTGAGAATAACTTTTATATTGTTAGTAATATTTCAAGATGAACATTTTCTGGGCTGAAGCAACATATGTTTTCTTGATTATCCATTCATAATTAGAAAAATCACGTTAAGCTGAATATCAAATATGATGCATCGGTCTTTAAGTAACGTTTATTTGAACATCTCAATCATCATTGTGTTGTACTGTACATAAAAACTACAGAGATTTGATCATAAAACTAAGCAATTAAATCAACTTACTAAGACATTATTTGGCAGATAGTTATTACAACAGATATTTATATGCTTTTTTTATGCAAGTAGTCTGTTATAAAGATCTGATTGATTTACATTAAGCATTTCATCTTAATTTTTGGACATATAAATAAGCAACTACATTAAAAGCTACATTTTTGCTCAGTTTGAGCCTCTGAATAAAATTGAGCTGTTTTTTCCTCCTCAAGAATGAGAGCCATATTCTCACTTGATCATAAAATCCTGATGTATCAAATATGGTACTCAAATTTTTTTCAAATTTTACATGGTTAAAATGGTTAAACATTAAAATGCATCTTAAAACTCTTGCATTTAGTTGCTGCACTCTGTCCAGTTGTTATTGATATCGTAGTGACTTTATGATTGACTGCGTCTCACAGCCGTGAATGAAGCCACTTACACCTGGGAAGGGCAACTTCCTCCACGCCACTACAAAAACCCAGTTTACTCCTGTAAAGTGTTCCTGGGAGGTGTGCCATGGGACATCACAGAGGGTGAGCTGACAAACACACATTTGAGATGGAGATTATTATTCGGTATCATGCGTCACATCAGAGGATGCCGGTGATGAGGAAGAAAGGAGATGGATACATTTCGAGCCCTTTTATTAAAAGGGTCATGACATGGACTTTATTATTATTTTAATATGTTCCTTGAGGTTCACTTAATGTTGTTGTTTTTTTTTATAATTAAAAAAAAAAACATTTTTCAACCTTCATTCTGATTTCTCATGTCATGACCCCTTTAACAAAAAACAAAAACAAAGAAGGTAATACAAATATAAACTCAAAAGTTGGAGAAAACGTAACCGCTTACTTGGTCAGTAGCTTAAAGACAACACATGACACTGAACTGCAAACTGAGGAGGGTTAAATACACAGGATAAAGAGGGGTAAAACAAGGCACAGGTGGGGACTAATCAGTCAACTAATGAGTAACTATAGAAAAAAAAACTAGAAATGGGAACAATTGAAACAGGATTAAAAACAAAGTGGTGCAAACTACAAAGTCCATGAAAACAGAACTGAACTGAACACAAACGATTTGTGAATGACCATTTTTTCTCTCTCCTTGTAGCGAGTCTGTTGAACACATTTAGTGTGTTTGGTCCATTGAAAGTTGAGTGGCCTGGTAAAGATGGTAAACACCCACGCTGTCCTCCTCAAGGTAACAACTCCAGATCTACAATTCAACAACATCTATCTAACATTAATCAAATTCAAAAGTTTCATGGCCCCCAGAATATGCCATGAAAAATACATGTTCATTGTGATCAATAAATTACCACACAAGCAATAAGTATCAAATATTATACATAAAACACACACACATATATACATGTTTTTGTGTTACAAGCGATTGTGTTTGTGTAGGTTATGTGTACCTGCTGTTTGACTGGGAGAAGTCAGTGAAGATGCTCCTGCAGGCCTGTACTCAACACCGCCTGCAGTCTGACGATTATCTCGAGTTCTTCTACAAACTGTCCAGCAGGCGGATCCACAGCAAAGATGTGAGAATAACATGCACTTAAACACACTGTTTTTGCCCCCTGGCCTCTGACCCCGCTCTCTCACTTCTTCTACTGCAGGTGCAGGTCATCCCGTGGGTGATCTCGGACAGCAATTTCGTCCGTTGTCCCTCCCAGCGTCTCTGCCGCAACAGGACCGTGTTCGTGGGCGCTCTGCACGGGATGCTAAATGCAGAAGGCCTGGCCCACATCATGGACGATCTCTTCGGAGGGGTCACGTACGCAGGCATCGACACAGACAAGCACAAATATCCCATAGGTTTGTGCACGATTTTTTCATTTATATCAATGGTGGTGTGTGTCACACTTGGCAGGTTTGGTTAGAATAAAATAAACTGTGATTGCTCTGTTAGTGCGGTTCATTTGAATAAGTGTGAACGCTGCCATCCGAACCCTGGTATGCACCAAACAAGTGGACCGAGAGTCCTGAAAAGATGGGTCTCTGTCTGCTAACAAACGAACTCTGGTTTGGTTTGAATGATATATGAACGCAACACGGACCAAAGACATCTAAACAAGCTAAAAACAGGACCATAAAAAGGACCGAATGCTCAAGCATACATGGTTCATTCATCACATGAACTATGTTGCCCATTAGAGTTCCTTACAGGAGTCGGAATCACTTGGCGCGTTTCCATTACAGATTTGCGCAAAACTTTTGCGATATTTTTCTTCTTCTTTTTTTTCTAAATGTCGACAAAAAACTATTGAGAAATGACGCCGTTTCCATTAACCGATGTTATGCAACTACAATGTCATTTTTTCCTCTCGCGATAAGTCATTCCAAAAATCATAGCAACGGACGTTGGTAGCTTTATGTATATCTCAGCCACCGCACTGGCCATTATTATTAATCGAAGGAGACGTATGTGTGTTATCCAATCATTAATGACAAGGAAAGACCCTTATACTTGAGAGCGGCACTTATGAGGTGTTTCTGTGTGTTTCTCCCTCATATCTGCTTCAAGGTCTTGATTGTGGCATTTCTTTGAGGTTTAGAGTCCAGTATTTCTGTAATTCTTCTGTCTTTTATGAATTTAATAAAGAGCTCTGTCTCGTATTCTGTCCAAACACACCGCGTCATCTACGTCAGCTGACCTGTAACTGCGCAAAAACTGTTTCCATTGCAGTTTTGCGAATATTTCTTTTTCGAATTGCCTGAAAAACCACCTCATGCGAGCGTAAAAACTTTTTTGCGATAAATGGGAGTTTTTGCGAAATTGACGTGTTTCCATTGACCACATTTTCAATTCGCAATTTCAATTTGTGCAATTAGAAGGGTAATGGAAACGCGGCTACTGTCTTTTTGCAGCAGATCTTCGTTTGTGTGTGTGTGACAGAGGGATTCATGACGCTGTTTTGACTCCTTAACACATTTGTTAAACTCTTCATTAGTTGTCAGTTGGTAGAAAACACACCACCATATGAAGGCACTTATAATAAGCGCGTTTATCCCAAGCACACAGCTTTGTTTTGGATGTTTGGTAAGTTCCGTCGCAAAATATACGCCATAAAAGCCATTGGTTTTGTTTTGTATCTTTAGGTTTGTTGTTGAAAATGACAGTGTGAACGCCAAGTGAACCAGGACTAGATCATCATTTTCTTTTTTGGTCTGGTCCAAAACACTAAGAGAACCAAAATACAAGTGTGAACACACCTTTAAGGCCCGTTCACACACCAAGAGCGATAACTATAATGATAACTATATTGGCGTCCACACCAACGCACGATATCGTTGTTTATTCTAAGCGCGCGCTGCAGTTTTGTAGTCTTCCGCTTTAAATGCTTGAGCTCTTTAAAGCAGGATGGATTCTGATTGGCTGTCAATGTTTTTATTGTTCATTAGTTGGAAAAAAATCATTCTGGAAATGATTTGATATCTTTCCTCTGTGCCGTTATCGTTATAGTTGTGATGTGAAGTGAACTCTGCTATTCTTTTATATTTAGAACGATTTTTAGAACTACGCCTTCATCATTATCGTTATAGATATTGTCCTTGGTGTGAATGGCCCTTAAAAATACTTCTACTCCCATAGAGTGAATGTGTTGCATTTGTTCGTCTAGGTTCTGGACGAGTGACATTTAGGAGCCAGAGGAGCTACTTGAAAGCCGTGACTGGGGCGTTTGTGCAGATAAAAACATGCAAGTTCACCAAGAAGGTACAGAAGAGCAGGACTCGAATATACAGCCTCAAAGATCATCCCTGTATCTTTACCTCACTCTCTTTCTGTTTCCTCTGTAGATCCAGATTGACCCTTATCTGGATGACTCCATGTGCCAAATATGTAACAGTCAGCCCGGCCCGTTCTTCTGTAGGGCCCAGGTATGAACACCGTAAAGCATCATATCAAGAGTTACAGCTCAGGTCACTTTGTTTCAGCATGATTCTGCCCTTTGAAGGTGCAGTAAGTGATTTCTGAGAAACGCTGTTGAAAGTGGATAACTCCGAGCAGTACAAGACACTTGTAGCCAATCAACAGTAGGGGGCGTGTCCATTTATGATGGGGGAGGAGAGAGAGTGGGCCAATCAGCAGTAGGGGGCGTGTCCACTCATGATAGGGGGGAGGGAGTGAGCCAATCAGCAGTAGGGGGCGTGTCCACTCATGATAGGCGGAGATAGAGTACGCCAATCTGCAGTAGGGGGTGTGTCCACTCATGATGGGGGGAGAGTGAGTGAGCCAATCAACAGTAGGGGGCGTATCCACTCATGATAGGGCAGGAGAAAGAGTGAGCCAATCAGCAGCAGGGGGCGTGTCCACTCATGATGGGGGGGAGAGAGTGAGCCAATCAGCAGTAGGGGGCGTGTCCACACATGATTGGGTGGGGGCAATCAGCAGTAGGGGGCGTGTCCATTTATGATGGGGGAGGAGAGAGAGTGGGCCAATCAGCAGTAGGGGGCGTGTCCACTCATGATAGGGGGAGAGAGAGTGGGCCAATCAGCAGTAGGGGGCGTGTCCACTCATGATGAAGGGGGAGAGAGAGTGAGCAAGAGGGAGATTTAAAGAAAGAGAGATAGCCGAGAGACATTACGAAAGAGAAAAGGTCAGAGGAATATCACTGGAAACAGAAGGGTTATGATTAGAGCCCGACCGATATGGATTTTTGGGCGCCGATACCGATAAAAAAAAGCCAGATACCGATATATCGGCCGATATTATTTATGTGTATATTATAATACAGTAGCAATATTATTTATGTGTATTATAGTACAGTAAGTTTGGACACACTTTACAATTGGTGTGTACAAACTTTTGATGGGTACTAGAGCCCGACCGATAAAGGATTTTGAAGGCCGATACCGGTACAAATATTTGTTGGTTTTAAAATCCGATATTCCGATATATCGGACGATTTTTTTTTTTTTTAGAAACGCGCAACAAAACATTAACAAATTTCCCTAACATTAGTTATTTGTAGTTATTTATGAGTTTTAACTAAAATAATATAATGCATTTTAAAAAGAAACTTGTTTCTTTTATTGTCACAACAGAACAGAGGAACATCAAAATATATTAAAGTTCTGATAAATAAAATGTATAAAAATACAAACTTAAGATTTTTTTTTAAGACTAAACGTTTAGTCCTTTGAACAAAAACAACAATTTCACATTCAAATTGACAACAAATTCAAATTGTCATAATTTACTCTCTCAAGTTGTTTTTTTCTTCTGTTGAAAATAAGTTATTTGGATGAATGTGGGTAACCTAACAGTTGATGTACCCCAGTGACTTCCATAGTATATTTTTCTCCTTTGGAAGTCAATGGGGACCAGCTACTGTTTGGTTACCCACATTCTTCAAACTATTAATATTAGAAAAATATTAGAAGGAAATTAATACAGTTGGAACAACATTAGAGTGCCTGTAAATAATGAGATCATTTTTATTTTTGGGTGAACTATCCCTTTAAGGACAAGCGGCAATGTGTTTACAATTGCTACTGTCTCTTTAAAGGAGAACTCCGGTCAATTTTAACATTGAGCTCATTTTTTTGTACATTTGGAGTGCTGTCAATACAGAGAACAACGACAAAAATCGGTGTTGCCTACACCGAGTTATTCTATTTTTAAAATTTGCACCCTGTTGACTTCAATAGGGCAAGTAGTAAGCCTGCTTTTTAGCCTCTTAACATCCTTTAAGTGTCATTACAAGTGCACAGAAAATGTGAGTGATTCCTTCCGAGTGAACACGGGTGGATCTGACTGCCGTAGATGTTAGAGATATTAATAAAAACGAAGTTAATTCAGCCAGCGCTCATACCTTTGTTTACATTCTGTTTTCGGTGGAAGGCCATAGTAATCGATTGTCGAGTTCACGCGCATAGGTTTAGTTACCAATGATCACGCGCGTGAACTCGACAATCGATTACTATGGCCTTCCACCGAAAACAGAATGTAAACAAAGGTATGAGCGCTGGCTGAATTAACTTCGTTTTTATTAATATCTCTAACATCTACGGCAGTCAGATCCACCCGTGTTCACTCGGAAGGAATCACTCACATTTTCTGTGCACTTGTAATGACACTTAAAGGATGTTAAGAGGCTAAAAAGCAGGCTTACTACTTGCCCTATTGAAGTCAACAGGGTGCAAATTTTAAAAATAGAATAACTCGGTGTAGGCAACACCGTTTTTTGTCGTTGTTCTCTGTACTGACAGCACTCCAAATGTACAAAAAAATGAGCTCAATGTTAAAATTGACCGGAGTTCTCCTTTAAGAGCTGAGCACGACACGTCTAATGTACACGCATTTGACAAGCAGATTTTCTCTCAATTTTGCCTTCACTTTAGACAACCGACTTTGTTTATGTAAATCTTGTGTGTATTTAACAGTATTAGCACAATAATACTCGAAAGATAACTTAGTCCAGTATCCAGGCGCTGGTAGAAAGGCTTTTAGTGCATGTGAGCTTCACATGTACGCGCTGAGAAACGCACACGTTAGAACAGCGCATCAGCATTTAAAATTAAATGTTTAACCGACAAAGCATTAAAGCACATGCACATTATGAACTTTTGTGAACTGCAGTGTTAACATTTTATGTGAATATAGCCTACGTCGCGTTGTTCCGCTTCACTCTCGGCTTATTTAACCACAGCAAAACTGGACATGAGTCACGAATTTTGTCATCCTTATTTGAGAACTGGTAACGTTAGGGATGTTCTTTTAATTGTTATTCAAGCAATGTATGTCTCGTGAGTCGTTACCAACTCACCATGAACACACTTCACCGATGATCTCACTCGCGGTTCTCTCTGCCCGACTCTGGCTGGATCAGCAGGTTGCAGAATGTGTGGCGCGTTATACACGAGTGTTGCCAACAGGGACAGTGTAGAGTGCCCTCTGGTGGACAAACTATACAACGCCAACACTCATAACATGGTTGAAGGATGTTTCGTCCGTTTTTATTTTATTTTTGAAATATTCATTTATCGGCCGTTATAAATGCCGATACCGATAGTTTTGAAAATGCCTAATATCGGCCGATAATATCGGCCTGCCGATATATCGGTCGGGCTCTAGTTATGATCAGGACCCGCATTAATATTAGAAAAGCTTTTCAGCTCTGGAGAGACCGAAGCGGTTAGGCCTAAAAAACCTGTGGTTGTGTTGTTTCTGCTCCATTCGTGAGTAACATTGGTTTTGCTGTTTCACAGAACCAAGATATGCTGTTGTTGTAATATTAGCTACAGTAACAGGACAGTTTTGAGTGTCATTGTTTATCTGGAGCTGCTGGAGACTGGCAACAAACTCTTGCTTGTTCATTGAATGTTCATTTTTTGTTCTTCCTTGACGTTCATTCATCATCTTCACTTTATTTTTCGCAAAGCATTATTTTGCTTCGCTTCAGCTATGATAAAACATCCACCCTTACATTGAGTGTTTGTTTGGGTTGATTTCAGATATCAGCTGTTTCTCAGAAATCACTTACTGCACCTTTAATTCTCTTTTCACATTGTGTTATTTTACTGTACATTTGCTTTATCAACGTGGCAGCGAACATGAACAATTTTTAAACATTGTTTGTTCAACTTTTTAATGCATTTCTTTATTGTGGCCATGTTTCTAATAAGTAGGGCTGTGAATCTTTGGGTTGACAGCAAATTGATTCGATTATTGATTCACTGGGTTAAGTTGAAATTTGATATATACAAACCACACTCTTTACGCATTGCACTTATATGTATATTTCTTCAACTCTTCTTTTTTTTCCAGGCTTGTTTTAAATACCACTGTCGGTCATGCTGGCATTGGCGTCACTCTCTGGATGTTTTGAGTAGCCATCAGCCACTCATGCGTAACCAGAAGGGCCTGAACCCCCACTAAACCCAGCGTCAGTCAGCGTCAGCGGCGTGGGGAAGAGTCCGGACTGAGTTCACTGTTTCTTGAAAGGATGTTGGTGTGAGTCTGTGGGGAAACAGGGGAGACACACTTGAGGAGGTTATTGCGTTGTATTGCACTGCTCTCGTTCATTAAGGCTCTATGCACACTAAAGGGTTCGTTGATGCTGAGCCACTTGCACAGTTAACCAGACAGCCATCGCCATGGATATCTGATTTTAAGAGTTGTATTTTAAATTTTGCATGAACAGAATATTAGTTTCTCGCAGTTTTGACCCTCTGCAGGCAAATGCCAGTCGGTGCCTTCGGCTTCTTTTTTGTTACCAGCTTTTCCAGACCTTTTTTTTTTTTTTAATTATTATTATTGGCTGGTTAGCTGGTGATTTTTAGAGTTTTTTTTTTAAACAGTTGGGCTATCTCAGTGTCTTTTCCTTTAGGGCCTTTTTATTTCGTTTTTTAACACCATTAAATGGTTGATGAGCATCTTGGCTTGTAAAATGCTCCAGGAAGTGACATCACAGCTGGCTGATGCTGTTGCTTAGCAACCACCCCGCTGCACCCCGTCAACCATCCATCAGATTGAATACAACTCTTGTTAGCAACTCTGGATGTTATTCTGACCTCTGTGCTGTACATAGTTTTTATCAAATCGTAGCACTTTTTTAAACATGACACTAGGGAAACGTTTGCCAGTGGTTTTAAATTTGTTTGTTAGAGCAGATCGAAGTGAAATCCTCGCATTGAGTTTTGTATTTTGCTTTAAACACTCCTAACCTTAGTTCAGTAAATCTGCACCGCTCTGGTTTCTCGCTGTGCCAAAGAGCATCATCTCTTCCTTGTTGCCTTTTGCAGCTGCTTTTTAGATTTTCAAAGTCTCTACCTCATTACTCTGCAAGTATTGCCATGGTTATTTACAAATGTTCAGATTGGACAAAATAAAGTTGTTGAAGCATCAATCCATTGGCTGTTCTGTTTATTTTGGTGTGCAAACATGAAAATATATATATAAAAAAATCACTCTAAAGGGAATTATGCAATTAGATACAAATGTAAAGTCAACTGAATATCCTATGAATTCATTTAGAAACTATTCAAATTCATTAAAACCATAAAAATTTACTGAAATAAAATAAAAATGCTGTTAAAAATAAGAAATTATGATAAGAATTTATGACTTTGGTTATACAAATATATCAGATTACAGAAGTCAAATGGGTTGAGGACAGATTTTGAACTTAATATTTATTAAATATTTAAGATTTAATTTAATAAGGCTTTAAGCTGCCAATAAGAATTACTGATACTAAAGATTTCAGAAAACATGGCAAAAAAAGTGTGTGGAACCTTCAGGTCGACTTTTCAAAGTGCACTTGTGCAACATTAAGGCAAAACTGCAAATTGTCAAGCTCTTTGGTTTGGTATTTTGGTCCCAGAATGCCTCGCTTGGCTTGGCCGTATCATGTCAGTTCAGTCTGTTTAGTTTGAGGCAGGCGTAGAGCCGCCAGTCCTCCTGCCAGCAGGAGCGCAGACACCATCAGCAGAGGTACGGCACAGTTGGAGTCCACCAGCTGCCCAAAAACAACATTTCCCAGGATGGCTGCCACGCGGCCCACTCCAGTGAAAACGCCCAGAGCTGATGAGCTACAAAACAAAAACCGCAATTAATACATTCATTCATTTCGTTCTCTGAATTATATTTAAAGAAGCCATATTCTACACTTTCCTATTTATTTTTCATATAAAGTTAGTCAAAGTTTCATTAAGGTCATTATTTGTATTTGTAACTTTTTTTTCCCAAGTCTCTAGACCTTTTTTGATACTGGGCATTTATGTAACTATACAAATAATTCAGATTTTGTTGAAAGAAGTCTCTTCTGCTCACACAGGCTACATTTATTTGATCAAAAATACAGTAAAAACACTAATATTGTGAAATATTATTTCAATTTAAAAGAACTGTTTTCTATGTTAATACATTATTAAATGTGATTTATTCCTGTGGTCAAAGCTGAATTTTCAGCATCATTACTCCAGTCTTCAGTGTCACATGACCCTTCAGAAATCATTCTAATATGCTGATTTGATGCTCAAAAAAAAAAAACATTTCTGAAGGATCATGTGACACTCAAGGAAATTAGCTTTGCATCGCCGGAATTTTACATTTTAACAGTTTTATTTTTAATTCTAATAATTTTTTACAATATTTCACTGTATTTTTAATCAAATAAATGCAACCTTGGTGACTTCTTTTTAAAAAAAGATTTAAAAAAGCTTCATTAATCCAAACTTTTGGAATTATGATTGGCTGAGCTCTTTGCATGTGAAATCAGTAGCAATATTACAAATGAATATTGGGGTTTACCGTAGTTGTGTGGGGTACAGTTCCGTCCCCACCACGTCCAGGGCGTTCCAGGAGATGACAGAAACGCCACTGAACACGCAGGACACGATCAGACTCTGAGCTTTGGTCTTCACCATGTAGATGATAAACACGCTCACGCTGGACGCCAGCAAGCTGACGCCTACCGGACAGAAAAAAATCATTGTTATAGATGGACGTTTATAGTGCGCTTTATTAGTTCTTTAATATTTTGCAATAATTAATGTGGTGATGAGGTATATTAAGCAAAATGTGCCATTCAATCATTGTAAGATAACTTGAGGTACTAACACAGCAGAATTTTCCCGCCAATTCTGTCCATGAGCAGGATAGTGAAGATGTTTCCCGGCAAGTTTGAAGCCGCAGTTATAAAACCCTCCATGTATACTGCAAAACACACAAATCTATTATAAAAAATACTTGATCATGACAACAAAAGATAAAAATAATGATCAGTACCAGCAGTTTTGACTGGATAGCAGCTTTCATTCTCTGAGCTTTGCACTCGAGACGTGTTGGTGCATGGAGACCCTCCGTCCTCGGCTCTCTTAAAAAGCTCTGGAAACCACATCCATAACCCATAATACCTGCACAGAGAGGTTTACATCATTTAATCATACTTACATATTTGTAAACAAAAATGAAGTTAGCTAATCATAACAGATCATAACATAGAAATCTTCAAGGTACAACAGCAAAAACAGCCTGTGTGGAGGTTAGCCAATCACAAGAGCAGAGATATATATAGTATTTCCTACTTTACCTGCATACACACAATACACTCATGTAAAGAAATATATATACTATATACCAAATCTCATCTGTTCGATTTGCAAAAATGCAAAAATGTCTGTATTATCGTCTCTACATATATATAGTATACTCACGTAAAGCAATACATAACTATTATGTAACTATATTATCGCCCAGCTCTTTAGATATATAAGTATCTCCAACCTTATCTGCATACATACAGTATACATGCATATAGGACGATATATACTATATAGCAAATCTCAACTGCTTGAATCGTGGCAAAATATAAACTATATTAACGTCCAGCTCTAATCTACTAAATGTGACTATAAGGCACGAAGATATTAACATATTATAAATATCAATGATTTTCTTTAAAGCTGCTTTAATTACTGTGTATTGTGAAAAGCGCTATACAGATAAGTACATATTACATATATATATATATATATAAATACACATATATATTACATATATATTACATATTAAAGTCATGAAATAGTAGCAAAATACACCCTGTAAAGGTCAGAGAGGCTGGGAAATGGCCGTGTCAAACTAGATCATGACTTTGTTTGGTGTCAAAAACCTTGACTAACATTATAAGTGGACTTCAGAGAAAATAATCAACCTTAAAATGGCAGAATATTTTGCTTTTAATAGGTTTTACCCAAAGGAAATGCAGAAAAATATAATCAGCAGAACGACACTTCTGGAAGCCAGCGGTCCTACTAACAGCTGTCTGATGGGGTCCAGTGCCTGTAGAAGAAGCAGCGACACCATCAGGACCTCAGAAATACTTTAGAACATTTTTCGATAACGTATCAAACGTGATCTGAACCTGTTTGAGCTGATGGCTAAACCGCTGATATCTTGAGCCGCTACAGGGTCTGTTTTTCTCTTCATCATCTTGGGGTCTGATTATAAGACCTAGAGCCTGTTAACACAAACTCATTTTCAGCAACCGATCATCTAAATAATAGTTTCCTTCATGAACAGAACAGTGGGAAGGTTTGACCTGGAACTAAGCAAACATCAGAGATTTACGCACAGGAAATGGTTTTGTTGCATGTCTGTTGTTCAGTTTGAACATCTTCTGAAACACAGATAAAGCCTCCGTCTCACGTCCGGCCTGTGGAGAAGAAACACCTAATGAAGTAGTGCCACTAAACCTGACCTTCATTCGTCCGGTAACGGACCCAATGTAACTTGTTCAGATACATGAATGGAATCAGTGAAAGTTGAGTCAGTGCGCACCTCCATGAGGAACTTCGGGCTCTCCGGCATGAACAGTCTGAAAATGAGCGCTGATGACAGGCTGGGGACGGAGCAGAGGACCACAAAAAGACGCCAACTCTGAAAATCCAACCAGCCCCAATGAGCATTCAGAGATGTTCTGGGAATCACCATCCACGCCACACCTGGACAAAAACACACAACATTCAACCTATTCAAATCAATATTTATGTGTGAATGTTCTGTGCACATAGCAATGATTTATAAATATATAATGAAACACATTACATACACAAACACACACACACACACACACACATATATATATATATATATATATATATATATATGTGTGTGTGTGTGTGTGTGTGTGTGTGTAATAATATATTTATGGACATGTATGTATATGTATAATATAATTATTAAGATTAATCGATTTGACAGGACTAACTTTTTTGTGTTATACAGTATATATATATATACATACATTTCTATTTATTCATTTATATATATTTGGTTATGTATATTTGTCTCATTCTTATTTTTTATAGAAAATATTCTTTTCATTTTAAGTCTATTTATATATCTTGTATTTTTATGCATGCATTTATAAATTAATTACAGTCTTAATGTGTTTATATATATAAACAAACAAAAGATATATAGACCAAAGACAAAAGATATACATAACCAAAATGAATACATGAAAATTCAAAAGATATGTAAATAAATATTAAAAATATTTTTATGTAAAATAAAAACGCATTAAGAATACAAAATACAATTTTTTTTTTTGTATTTATACATTTTTGGTTATCTATTTTGTATTTTTTTGTCTTTTGTCATGTTTTTGTTTATTTATATAGCCTTTGCAGTTTTATTTATTCTTTTTTTTTTGGTTAAAGTTATAGATGTTCTGACTGTATTCTCATGTTTCAATATAGCAACGACAACAAAAAATGGACAGAAAAAGACTAGTGCAACCTTCCAGCCAGTATTTTAGAGGCGCTCCTCTCTCAGCTCAGAGGATGATGGTTTTACCTGCCGCTAAAATATTTCCCGCCATCCAGAATGTGGCGAGAGCGCTGATCATAGCTCCCCTCCGCAAACGTGGTTGAAACTCGGAAAAATATGAGAAGATGACAGGAATGGATCCGCCGACCCTGAGAGCGAGACACAGATGCATTCATAGTAGAGATTCTGTCTGCATAATATCTATCTAAACCTTGAAAAGGCATGTAAAAACTCTTTAGGGATGTGGTTACCCGACTCCACTGAAGAACCGCAGGAGGAGGAAGAGCCAGAAACTCGGGGCCAAACTGGCCACGGCCCCAAACGTGCCATTCACTGCCAGAGAAATGACCAGAACGCTCCGCCTTCCTCTGCGATCAGCCAGATACCCCCAAACATAACCGCCCACCATCATCCCTGTGGAGGAGATGCTAGTTATCTTGCCGAGCAGAATGAGAAATTATCACATGACACACTTATGTCAGCAGTTTCAATCACTCAGTTAGTTATGCATTTCTTGTTAAAACTCTCACTGAAAACAATGAGCATGACTCTGCAGTTTTCAGACACCTGATAAGGCAAATACAATTCAAAGTTCAACCAAATAGAGAACAAACTGCATTTCTGACCTGACTAAACAGTTTACATGATAAAAATGAGAAGTTATAATGTTTCATTTTCCTCGTTTGTCCTACTGTTTAAGAAAACATGATCATTACTGATTGTTTTTAACAGTTATTTGGTTAGAAAACAAAGAAAGAAAGACAGATGATAACCCAGGAATATGCTGGCGGTGAGGAGCCCCATGTCGCCTGAGCTGAGCTGGAGGTCGCAGCGTGCCGTGGGCAAGAGGAACGACACGCACAGGATCTCCACCGCATCACTGGCGTTCGCCCATCCGCAGACGACCAACAGCAGCCAATGGAAGAGTCCGAACCCTGCGGACAGACACAAACATGAGCTCCGCTGACCACTGCGTATGGACAAACATATGAAACTAGATGTAGGACAAACATAAAGGTAAAATTAACCTGCTTTCTCAACAGCCTCCTCATAAGAAAGTTTCTTTCTACTGGACACCTGGTTATCTGATGGACACATCATATATATCAGTAAACATCACAACATTTATTTCCATCAAGAGGTTCATCGATTATTGGTCAAGATCTTGTATTGACAATGCAAGAGTCCAGCGCTCTGTAAAGTCTCCTCCAGCACATCCCAAAGACTTTCAGTGAGTTTAAGATCTGGACTCAGAGGAGACGATTCATGCTCCTCACAACCATTCTTTCATAATCTGAGCCTGAGGAATCTTGACATTGTCATCCTGGAATATCATGTTGTGTCTTCCTACATGGTTGTCTAAGAAATGAAAAGCTACACACTCCATCAATCAGGGTTAGAAGAACTGTTGCCAAACATACAACATGCTAGAAACTAATAATCACTGCAATAATGATCCAATCATTTACTCTTAAGCATTTGCCTCTTTAAATCCAAACAGCAACTCTTTTTTTTTTTTTTTTTTGACCCTACAGTGTATTATATGGTAAAACCCCAGATTTAACAGTTAATAATCTATAACTGGTGAAAAGTGTTTGAGTCAACATTATACTCATCTACACAATCCACCGGGATATCAACCTCTGGACATCCAGTAATAATAAACACACATTCTACATTATTAATAATGCATTTTACCGTCTTCGTCCAAATGAGTGGACGATAGCAGGGGTTCTGTATCTTCATGAGCACGTCGAGGCATAATAACATTTCTGATTAAAGTATTTATGAGTGTAAACTACATGATCGTTGTGCAAAAGATTCAGTTCACTCCTGTACTTCTGTAAACAAACGCATTGGTGGGCGTGGCTTGTGTCGACGTCACTGCAACGCTCGCCCCTCTACACACTCACTTCCTCAATTTTAATTTTTTATCACGTTTTTTTTTTTTTCATATACAATTATGTGTGTTCTATAACTCTCTAACTCTAGCGTTATTTAATTTTTACATTTTAAACCAGTGTATATTTTTATTAAATAAAATTGTATTACTTTGGGAGTGGTCTTGTGAGCGTGACGTAACAGCGCAAAGCCCGCCACTATTGACCACTGGGCGTCGCTGTTTCGCTATCTCTCTCTCTCTTCGTATCAGTTCAATGTCGCTCTCTCATTTTCTCTCTAGCGTTCTCCGCTTGTAATAAAGTTTTTCCGTGTGTGGAGCTGAAGATGGCGGCCAGCTCGGAGCGCAGTCCTCCTCCTTTCCCGGACTCAGAGGAGCCCGAGCTGCTGGAGGACAGTGACGACGGCGCAGACGCGTTCACGGGCACGGTGAGTAACACAATTAAACGCATTTATGAAACTAATTAGCCAGAGACTTCATACAGACAGGCAGAAAGAGAAGAAGACCGATCACTTTCACTTCTCTGACACCTTCAGATCTCCCTGCTCTTATTCTTCGTCTTCTTCAACCGTAGATCTTCAGATCTGCTGGTTTACACGGCGTTTTCTGTGATCATATTTGCTTAACGGTTTAATAAAGATATCACTTTCATCACCACCTCAGATTTGATTCTTCCGCAGGGTTAAATAGATCTGAGTTTAGGCCTGCATGTGACACTGAAGTTTTTGGAGAGGACTCTTGTTGTTGAATAAATAATATCACAAGGAATGTTGACCCAGTTTTCCAAACAGACTGAAGTCACACTGTTAGAGAAGTGTGTATGTGTGTAAAATGAATGCTGTGTTGTGTCTAATTATAAAGGAAGCGTGAAAGTAGATTAACTTCTTCATGCAGAACCACCCAACATATCATAGTTATGATGTTTTATGTATATAAAATATGCATATGTGCATGCAGTCCATAGAAGAGATCCAAACTACAGTATGATGAGTATTATGAAGGCAAATCTGTCTCTTAATAAATGAGCTGGTGTCCTGCAGTCAATGTTTACTCAGCGTAGTAATTTCAGTCTTTTCAGGGCAAAGTACTGAAGGTCTGGTCATGTGAGTCTCAAACTTGAGTGAATGTCTAAATGCCTTTTTTTCCCTTAGTAAGCATTTATTTTCTGAAGAATTTGCTTTGTGGGAAGGAATTTACAGTTGCTGTACGCGAGTCAGGAAGGAGTGGATTGGTGGTTAAAGGTCTGCACTGGAACTGAAAGGTTGTAGGTTTGAACCCAGCGTGGGTTGATTCGTAAGCTGTAACCATTGTACCGTTAAGCAAGACACTTAACCCTGGGTTAATACAGGAGGAATGTCCCTGTAAGGGTGCTAGAAGTCGCTTTGGATGAAAGTGACTGCGAAATGAGTACTAAATGTGCAGGTCTTTAAAATATTGTATATAATAAATACGTTACCCCAAAATCAAAAGATAGAAATATGACATTTTATTTAACATAATAAAAAAAGTAGCCTGTTTCAGGACCATTTAGGAAATTTTCCGTGATTACGTTTTATGTAATCATGTTTATTTGAACCATCCTGTCTGGAATCAATGTTATATATTTATTCATTTTAAACCATCAATTGTACAAATGCTCACGTATATAAAAATAACAAAGACTAGCATGATGAATATTTTATCATTTAAATATTTACTGTTACAATAATGAGACTTTGGGTGAAAAAATTTGCTTCATTTTCAATGCAAAGATAGCACTAAAATAGGCTTATTTTATTATTTATGTATTGTAAAATGCCAGTTGTACAAGCAATCAAAAAAGAATAATACCTGTAATAACAAATATTTTACATTTTAATTATGTAATTACTATTACAATAATAAGTATTTGGTTGGATTTAAATTTCAATGCAATGAAAGTACTAAAATAGGCTTGCTTTACTTTTATATTTTTTAAACCACCAACTGTATTCACAAATACTTGTAATATAATAAATATTTGACAATTTAAAGGTAAAGTAGGTGATTTTCAGAGAAGCTAGCGATAGTAGCTTTAAAAGTACTGCGTTAGATTAAACTGAGAAGGATCATAGCACTTGCATATTGTTGTCCTACTGTTAGTTTAACTGCTTCAATTGTTCTCATTTGTAAGTCGCTTTGGATAAAAGCGTCTGCTAAATGAATAAATGTAAATGTAAAAGCATAAGATCCCACCCTCCCTTCAGGGCGTCTCCAAAGCCACTCCTCCTTCAAAACACATACAGCAGGGAGCAAACAAAAGCGCCATGAGAGACGGCGTTAAATGACCTCATGTCTCAAAGCACATAATATTACAATAATAATGAACATAACTTAAAGAGCTCTGGGGCCGTATTCACTAGGAATTTTAAGGCTAAAAGTAGCTCCTAACTGGCGAATTTAGGAGCAACTCCTAAAAATAATGGGCGTGTCACTCGTAACTTTAGGACTCCTAATTTTTTTGACTAAGAGTAATTCACAAAGCATTTTAGCCCTAAAAGTAGCACCTAAGTCTGGGACAGCTTAAAAGAAGTCGAGAGGACTCCTAACTCACTAAGACCTATTCACAAACCGCTTTTTGTGGCATTTCACGTTGCAATGTTTTGAAATGCGCAGGAGCTTCCAATTGCGAGGGAACAATTTTGCATTGTAGGCATAACTAGGGATGCAATAACGCCACCAACAACAACCAAAACTAGGCTACTCATTGCATGTAAACTAATTGTAACGTTTCATTGTGAATCAAATTAAAATGTTCTTCTCTTTGCAAACGTATAGGCAGAGGCATATAGTGACAGATTAATTCAATAATGTTGCAAAGATATTGCATCAATCCATATGTTTCATTAGGCTACTAGGCTATTTGTTTTGCCTTACTCTTTATTCATTTAGGCTATTTATTCAGTTATTCATCATCTTCCGTCCTTCGCACTACTTGTGTAGTGCACGCATTCTCAGACCTGTCACCTGTCACTCATCATCGTAGGGGAGGTGTTTGGAATCATTCCCGCGTTACAATCATCAGCCAATCAAGGTGGTCACTTCAGTCAAGCTCGTGCATGAGTAATGACGTCATCCATAGCAACGAAGACTCACTCTTAGTTTAGGAGTTGTCATTTTTCTTTACTAAGAGTAGGTCTGAAAGGCGTTGTGAATAACTTCTAAGAGAAAACTCCTAGCTAAAATCTTTTAGTGCGATTTAGGAGTACTCCTAGTGGTAAGATAAAATGCTTTGTGAATACGGCCCCTGACCTGTATCACCTGACTGCTGCAGATTCATAACGGCGTTGATGGTGTTGCCATTGAAACGCATAAATTCGAGTATCGATCCGCTCCGAGTGTAACATTACGTGTTTCCATCTCTTACAAAAGACAGTAGTTATGGCGTGAATGCAGTATAAGCTCGTTGTTTTGGTTCAGGAGGAACTACAGCCGCTGTTTCGTTTACGGTGTTCTGTGACTGACGTCTGTCTAACTTTGCATAGCATGAAACGCGCTGATGATATGTGATGTCTGCACGAGCAGGGTGTGTAAAAACATACATAGATGTTAGGACAAAATATCGTAGCCCTCGGAACGAGTTCTATGATTTTCTCGAGTTATACGAGTTGTTTTTATGGTCCTACGCCTTCCACAGACTATATATATATATCCATATACATATAAATACATTTAGACCACTTGACTTAGTGATTGCTATCAGGATGTGAAGAGACTTTCAACCAGCATAGCAAAACATGTTTTTGAAGCAAATCACCTACCCTGCCTTTAAGTATAAAATTACCAATTGTAGAAATGCACAAATACATAAACTTAAAAAATATTAACACGAAAAATTTTATATAGCCTTATTACTGTAGCAAGAACTTATGCTTAACAAAATATGCTTAATTTTTCAATGCAAAAATAATACTAAAAATAGACTTTTTTCTTTATTTAGGGTTGACCTTTAACCAGAGATATGAAAATAAATGAGGAAAATCCAAACACCGTTAACTCTTTCCTTCATTCGGACCCAAATCTAAAAAGTTGCTGTTATATTTTGCAAATAAAGGAAAGAGTTAAACAGTGTGTGGATTTTCCTTGTTTATTTTCATATCTTTCGTTTTGATCCAGCGCCTGTTAGACATCTTTTTTGTTTTGGAATTTTTTGACAAATTTTGTGAGATTCAGCTTGAAAATGTTTAATGTATTTGGAAAAACAATTCCCTACCAGATGGAAAATTATTCCACAGGCTGTTAAACACAATGTAGTAATCCTGTTTAAACTCACAATATTTCAATTTATAGTAACTCAATTTTACAACATTAGCTGAATAATCATTTCTGTGCCGTTCCTAGTCGATCTCCGAGATGGATTCACTGTCGCCTGACACAACCGGACCTCCTAAAGACATCTTCAACGAGCCACCAGAAGATATCTTCAGCGATCCTCTTAGCAACATTAACTCTGAACCCCAGAAGAACGTGAAGATACAATCTCCTGGCAGCGATGAGGCCGTGGACCTGCTCAGCGACCCGCTGGACGATGAAGCCGATGTGATTAGTTCGCCTGAAGTCCAAAACCCCGTGCCAGATCTCTTGAAAGAGCCTGTAGAAACGCCAAAGTCTGATGTCATCGGTAAAGCACCTAGTGATATCAGCAGCAAGCCTGTGCACAAAAACGCCATTGGAGTCCGACATCAGGATATTTTCGAAGACCCTCCGACGGGCAGCAAAGGCTCTGCCGCCAAGAAACCAGGGAGCGCTGAGCTGTTCGGCGATGAGGATGAGGATGATGAGGAAGAGGAGGAAGACCTGTTCAAAGAGCCATTAAAAGGCATGACGAAGAAGCCTCAGCCTTCAGTGGCGAGTGGGCCACCTATCAATGTCTTTACAGAGGTGAAATCAGAAGTGAAGGTCAAGCCACATGTTAAAGACGACCCCACGGATCTGTTCGCAGAGGAAGCCGTGACGGCACCCGCCACCAAACCTTCCTCGGGCGGCAGCTCCAGGACCAATGGGGTTCACTCTGAGGAGCAGGACATCTTCTCAGGTACAGTAACACCAGATCATGACTGTGACCCTTTTGACTGCCTACCTAGACCTGTTTTTTGGGCATCATAGGCATCATGACACAAAGTGATTGTTCAAATCTTTAAAGCTTAGTGAGCTACTTGCCTAGACAGCATTTTGAGCATCATACACTCTTAAAAATAAAGGGTCTTTATTGGTATCAATGGTTCCATGAAGAACCTTTACATTCCACAAAAGATTCTTTATAGTGAAAAAAGCTTCTTTAGATCATCAAAATGTTCAAACTAAAGGTCCTTGAGTCCGAAAAATGCAGAAAATCGAACCTGATCCGAATTTTTTTATGACGGACGAAAGTTTCGGAGGCAGTGTGCAAGCGTGATTGACATAACGTGAGGTCGTATTTATTTTTTAACGTGCGAAAAATGCGAATTTCGGACTCAGTGTGCAAGGACCTTAAGACTTTTGCTGAAAGGTTATTTGGGGAACCAAAAATAGTTCTTCCTGTGAAAACCCTTGTAGCACAGGGTTTTTGGGCTTCATAACACCAAAATGTATTGCTCAAATCTTTAAAAGTTGCCTATATAGACAGCATTTTTGAGTATTTAGTTTAGTTTGTTTGTTTGTCAAAACTTGGCTACCTTGTCAGACAACATTTTTTTTTTAAGCATCATAAGCACTTTTAAATGCTTGGTTCATGTTTCGAGCAGCCTACCTAGACAGTATTTTTGGGTGACATTGGTGCATTTAAGAGTTTGCTTTGTGTTGCAGAATCCTCCGAACTGCCAACATAGACAGTGTTTTTTGTATATAATTTTTTTTTGTTTCAGTATATAATAAGTGCCCTTCCCAGAGAGCTTTTTCAGGCATCATAGGCAAATGTAAAAGTTCATCTTTCAAAACTAAGGCCTGTTTTCACAGACAGGGCTTAGATTAAGTCAGGATTAGGCCTTAGTTCAATTAGGTCATTTAAGTAGCTTTTATAAATGTGCCTTACTAGTGTGTGTATCTGGAGACATCAAGAGACACAATAATAGCCGCTTTCCGACCAAGTAGTTACAGGAACTTAGTTCTAGGAACTGTCCACTTCTAAACAGTTCTAAGAACTACTCTCCCCGAAACTCGGTTTTGCTGTTTGCGTTCGCACTGGCCAAGTGGCCATAGGAACTGGTAGGAGGGGTAAGGGAGTGACGCAAGCACGGTGACTTTTATTTTGACGGTGCGACGGACCTTTATTTTGGCAGCGCTGAGAACGCCAGAGCAAACAATGCTCGCATTCTCTGTGTTTATTAGTTAGCGATCTGTCTAACAGTAGTTTAATATGTTATTAGATAGAACTGTTATAGAAAGTAGACAGTATATGAAAAAAGGTTATTAGCCTATGCCGTGTGGTTGATGTCCAGTGTTGCTAGCTGGGCAGATAAACATAACCATGTTTGGCTTGGTCCCCTCAAAGTTGCGTTGGATTTTCTCTTCAGCATAAAGGTTTAGAGACCCATCTATCACTGTTTTCCATGTTTGTATAGTTAGTTTCTGGAGTAAATATATAGGCTATAATCTGTGTGTTTACATATAGCTGTTTTAAAAATGGCGGGTGCTGGTGTTCCGCGTGCGTTCGGTCAATCAGCGTACACTAACGTCACGGGTAGTTCCTACTTCCTATAGTGCTGGTTTAGACCCTACTCTGAAGTAGGACCCAAATTAGTTCCTACAAATGGAGTTCCTAGTTCCTGCGGTGCGAACACGCCGACATCCGGGCACTATAGCCAATAGTTCTAGGAACAGTGAAAAGGTTCCTCCGGTCGGAAAGCGGCTAATGGCACTGACTTTTTTAAAGATATTTCGGTCCAAGTTGCTCAACAGTTCAAACAAGCATTTTAGTCTAGGACTAGCTGAAGAAGTAACATATATTGTTTTTTGACATCTTATAACACAAATTTATTGTTCTAATCTTCAAAACCTGGCGAGCTGCCTATCTAGACAACAGTTTTGAGCTTTAAAACCTTGAGAGCATTTTGGGGCATGTTTAAGCCAGTTTAATTTGTGTTTCAAAATGTAGCTGCCCTCCCACATGTGAAAAGCTTGTTTGAATGTTTAGGTCATTTTTTCGAAACCTTGTGAGTGGCCTACCTTGATAATGGTTTGGTGTCACTGGTGCATTTAAAAGTTCGACTTGTGTTTCGAAACCTTACGAGCCGACTACATTGAAAGCACTTTTGGCTATCATAGGCATCAAGCGAGTGAACCGCCTTCCTAGATCATAGATGCTCAAGTAAAATAATAAAACTCCATAAGTAAAACAAAATAAATAAACTAAAACTACAATTAAAATGAAAACTGATATAGAAAATGCTCTTCTTATATAAATAATACTTAAATAACACTGATTAGAAGTCACCTAAAGTGCTTTAGGGTTTTCAAGGCTGTGTTTTTTTTTGCGCAATGAAACATTTTCCTGCTTTTTTTTTTTTTACTTGCATGTATTTTACAAGCAGAAATGCATGCACATCACTTCTCTGAGTGATGGATGATGAATTCGCTTTCTCAGCGTTGACTCAGGAAGGGGAAAAGGAATTCCTCAGCGACCTTTGACCTCTCACCCTGCTTTATGTTGCTGACGGAATGTGTTTTGCATGTGTATGTGTGTTTGTGCTCTAGGTTGTGTTTGTGTTGCATCTTTTTAGTTTTATTGAATCCATAAAATGCACTTTCTCTCACTGTTTTTCCCAGAAGCCACAGTGGAGTTGTCTCTGGACAGTCCTCTTAATGACCGCAAGAAGAAAGATGCCTTGAAAGCGTCAGTATCGGCTCCTGCCGCCCCGGTAGCCAGCAGCTCCAGCAAACCTCCGTCCAAAACCCTGGAGGAGGTAAAACACTTATAAAGATGGTTGGAAATTGAACATTTTTTAAATAAAAAGTACTGAGACTGAATGTTTTCATGATGTTGGCTCCTTTAGTGACTGATTCACAAGCAAATGACTCTTATGAGCTGATTCTTTTTGATGAATCAGTCTTAAACTTATGAATTATTTATTTATGTGTGTTTCATCTGAAAATTAAATTAGTCAAAGCTACTAAAAGAATCAAGTTGAATCAGAATCAAAACTGGATTTGTTGCATTTCTTGCGCTTCCCGTCACTAGAGATCAGATCAAACCTTACAGGTTTCCTTCTTCCTTTCTCTTTTTTCTCATAAAGCTGGAGGAAGAGGAAAGTGAGGACAAGTTTGATCTAAACATTTCCGTCACAAATCCAGAGAAAGTTGGTAAGACCTTCATCTTCAACTTGCTTTCTGATGTCTCGTTTCAGGATTAACGCTGTTCTCATAAAACATTAGTTTGAAAGAGTAGTGGGCTGAGTTTGCAGGAAACAGAAAACCGTGGTTATCTTACGAGGTGAAATTGTTCTAATTAAGGAACTGAGTCGCATATACGTCTGTCTAGAGCATTGCCATACGATAACAACTTCCTTTTTTTGCCCTGTGCCAGCTTTTTTTCATTTCCCGTCCTTCTTCTTTTTTAAAGGTGTGGTGTTACCGTAAGGTCTAAAATAAGCTCTGGGGAGATAATATTTCACTTGATATAATATATCATATTTTTGCTGATAGTTTGCTCACTCTTACTTTGTATATAGTGGCCAAAAGTGATGTCCAGAGGGGATATTTGTTTTAATAACCCTACAAGTTAGATTAAAATATTTTATATTTGTCAAATATTTTTTTATATGAGGGAGAAAAACAAAAAAAACACTTGGTTAAGGTATTTATCTGGCAAAATTATTTGCCAAAAAAGAGGCACACTACAGCTAAAAGTTTATTTTACTATTCCAAAAATATGCAAAATGCATAGAAAAGCAAAAAGCATACATTGACTGCATAATCAGTTATTAATGTCTCTTGTTTTCATGTGCTCTTAATTTCTTTGTATGAGAATTTATAGAGACGATCTAGTTATATGTGATCCAGCCGGCACTAGTTAGAAGTTTAAATGAAGTTAGAATTGCAGGTTCAGTTGCTTTGGAGGATCTTGGGAGTAAACGTTGTTTAGCTTAAATTGGTTTAGTAATAAAAGCAAGAATTTTTCTTTTGAAATAAAGAAGTTTAATGTTGTATTGTATGTATTTACAGCAAAAATCTCTTCCTAGTGTTTTGAAAGTGACTCGCATGGGTCTTTAACTGCATACCTAGGTTGAGGAGAGATCCCCTGATATGATTATAAAGCGCTTTGGGTGTACAGTAGTACATATGAAGCGCTATATAAATGCCTCATTCGTTCAACTAACATAGGTTGGTCAGAAATTTGACAAAGACATGAGCATATCCCACCCACTTTTATGAATCCTCTCCTTTACTGAGCAGTTTTGCAAGGGCGTCGTAACACATTTTACATGCTAATCATAACCGAAGTCATTTAAATATGTAAATCTTGGAAGTTTCGATAGAATTTTTTTTTTGTTGATTTACTCTAGTTTGCTGGTTTTTGCTGGTGCCCTGGAAAAACTGATATTTAAACTGGTTTAGTTTGACAAGCTGACAACCAACCCTTCTAAAACCAGCAAACCGGTCCAGTCTGGGAGACCAGTTTAAGCTAGTCAAGCTTTTTGTTTTTTCAGCTGGGATCATTGACTCTAAACGTATGACCTTTGTGTAACCATTCCTGATCTTTAAGCTTGAGGTTAACAGCACATATGTGTGTTATGTTGGGGTTTTATTTCTCTCTCTGCTACTTACAGGTGACGGTATGAATGCTTACATGGCCTACAAAGTTTCAACACAGGTGATTTTTCAGGCTCTTGTGCAGATTACACGAGCACACAATACGACACCCTGTCTAAATCTCCCTCTTTTCATCCCCTCAGACGTCGTTAACCATGTTCCGTAGCAAGACGTTTACTGTACGCAGGCGTTTCAGTGATTTCCTGGGATTGTACGAAAAGCTCTCGGAGAAGCACTCACAGAATGGATACATCATTCCTCCGCCACCGGAGAAGAGCATTCTGGGTAGAAACTTGCTTCTGCTAATGCATCTGATCTGATTATGAGCAAGTGTCTGATTATGAATAACTGTGTGTGGATTTTCCAGGTATGACAAAAGTCAAAGTGGGGAAGGAGGACCCATCGTCAGCAGAGTTTGTGGAGCGGAGGAGAGCTGCTCTAGAGAGGTTCGTTACTGAAGATGACAATGTTTCTTAACTAGTTGCTCTAGTAAAGAGATGAATCACACTTCTTCACCTAGTTTTTGTCCTGACTGGCCACATCTGTCATCAATGTGTCATGTCAGAACGTTTCGTCACATTGCACTAAGAAGCTCCGCCCCCAGTGAAATCTCATTGGTTTAAAATCCCTCTTCATACATCTGTTTATAAAACACCATACTATGATTGACTCTACAGTTTTTTTATTACAGAAAAATTACTTAGATTGGTTAATATAATATAATGTTAATATTAATTACTACTATCATTATATTTATTTTCATTTTAATGAGAACAGAAAAATTACTTAAACTGGATAGTATAATAATAGTTGTATAATATATAAAGTATATTGTGTGTGTGTGTATATATATATATATATATATATATATATATATATATATATATATATATATATATATATATATATATACACGAGGACAGAAAAAATACTTAAACTGGATAATATATAAATGTCAGTAGTAATTCATATTAATATATATTTAAATAATGAGGACAGAAAAATTACTTAAACTGAATAATGGTTATGTTCACCATAATTAAAATCATATATGGGGATAGAAAATGTCTTAAATTGGATAATATAATATTAATATTAATCACTACTATCATTACACTGTATTTTCATTTTAATGTGGACAGAAATATTACTTTGATTGTAATGTAATGTTAGTAATAATTCATATTAATAACGTAATTTATTAAATAATAAATCAAATTAAATAATGCATTATTAAATTTGATAGTGCGATGTAATTTAATGTTAGAAGTAAATATATATTTTAATGAGGACAGAAAAAATACTTATCTATACTTACCTTATCTAAGTATGAATATTAATTACAACTAACATTATATTATCCAATCTAAGTCATTTATCCATCTTTATTCAAATTAAAATATACATTAATTACAAGTTTACAACTAACATTACATTTTTATTATATCCCAATTCATGATGTTATCCAATCTAACGTTGTTGATTATTATTTAGATCTGATAATATAATGTAATAAATATAATGTTAGTAGTAATTAATATTGATATATTTTGAGGTTGTGTTTGAGGATTGTTTGTGTGTTGTTGCAGGTATCTTCAGAGGATTGTAAGTCACCCGTCTCTCCTGCAGGACCCTGATGTCAGAGAGTTTTTAGAGAAAGAAGAGGTGACACAGCTTCTTGCATAAAAACCAACATTTTGAATCATTCAATCAACGCATGCGACCGCCAACTCCACTTTAACATAAACCTAAGAGAAGTGACTTTCTCACATGCAGATGTTTATTTATCCATTCCTCACATGCTGTGTATGTGTGTGTGTGTGTGTGTTAGTTACCCAGAGCGGTCGGCACACAGGCTCTGAGTGGAGCCGGCTTCCTCAAAATGCTCAACAAAGCCACAGATGCAGTGAGTAAGATGACCATCAAGATGAACGAACAGGACGTGGTGAGTGGAAAAACACGCTGGTCTGACCCACGCTGAGCTCCTCTATAAAGAGGAATAAGCTTAAAACCAACCTAGAAAGGAGACTGAATATTAAACGGTGTGTGTGCTTGTTGGTTTCAGTGGTTTGATGAGAAGATCCAGGATGTAGAAAATGAAGAACAGCAGTTGCGGAAACTCCACGTCATGGTGGAATCGCTTGTCAATCACAGGAAAGGTCAGAAGGGCTGAAATGTGGATTTTATTTTATTTTTTAAATGTAGTGCATTCAGATTTGGGAATTGCAACCCATTCTGTAATGTGACATATATTAGGTGAAACAGAATCTGATTGGACTAGTTGTTAAAGGGTGGGATGTGTGTTTCAGAGTTGTCTGGGAACACAGCCGTGTTTGCGAAGAGCGTGGCGATGCTGGGCAGCTCGGAGGATAACACGGCTCTGTCTCGAGCTCTGTCTCAGCTGGCCGAGGTGGAAGATCGAATCGAGCAGCTCCACCAGGACCAGGCGGCCAACGACTTCTTCACCTTCTCTGAGCTGCTGGCCGATTATATACGACTGCTGGGAGCCGTCAGGGTACACACACACACACAAACACGCACACACACACACAGAAGAAAAATCCGACTCGTCCTGTTGCTTTACTGTGTGTTATGATTTAAGTCTGTCAGTTTTAACATTAAGGTATTATATAATGTTAAACTGGCACGGATTTATTTGTTATAAGTAATCTTATATTTCAGTTGGCGTTCTACATGCAAAGAGAAAATTATACCCTTCATTTGTAAACCTATTTAATTCACAGGATTGTCAAAAAATAAGCATTACCATGTGGTTGTATGCAATAAATCAAATATTTTTTAATTACATTTTGTTTTTACCATATTATCCAATATATTATCGTTGTTGTTGCCAATAATAATAATAATAAATGTATTATTAATTTATGTTAATATTAGTATTATAGATATATTTGAAAATAAAAAGAAATTTAACTTTTACATTTTTAGAATTGTGATATAAACCTATAAATCTATATATATATATCTTATTATTAATTCTAATAATAATGAATAATAATAATTAAATGTTAATGTTATATCTTAATTGTTGTTGTACTAATAATAAATAATAATAATAAAATAACAATTATGTAAATACATACAGGTATGTATCAGGATCATTATTGTATCAGAATTCATTATTATAATTATTGATTTTTTTTTTTTTTCAGCATCATGATGCATATCTGTATGTATCTACATAATTGTTATTTTTATTTTTATTTGAATTATTAATATTTAAAAAAAATTATTATAATAAATTAAATTTACAATGTAGATACAGTGCTGGTCAAAAGTTTGGAATAATTACATTTTTTAAATGTTTTTGAAAGAAGTCTCTTCTGCTCACTAAGGCTGCATTCATTTGATCAAAAACACAGTAAAAACGGTAATATTGTGAAATGTTATTACAATTTAAAATAACTGGTTTCTGTTTAAATATATTTTAAAATGTAATTCCTGTATATTCCTGTGATCAAAGCTGAATTTTCAGCATCATTACTCCAGTCTTCAGTGTCACATGATCCTTCAGAAATCATTCTAATATGATGATTTGCTGCTCAAGAAACATTTATTATTATTAATCAAATAAATGCAGCCTTGGTGAGCATGGGAAAAAAATATTTCATATGTTTGACTGGTAGTTTACATAGAGTATGTATCATTATGCTAAACATGTAATTTAAATCTAAATCTAAATAACACCTAAATCTATAATAAAAGAAAAAATTAGATTTGATTATTAATAATCATCATTTATTTGTATTCTACATCGTCAGGGGTGTTTTGATCAGAGAATGAAAGCGTGGCAGCGCTGGCAGGACGCTGAGAACATGCTGCAGAAAAAGAGAGAGGCCGAGGCCAAACTCCTGTGGGCCAACAAACCTGACAAACTGCAGCAGGCCAAGGACGAGATCTCTGAGGTGATGCACAACACCACTGCTCAACACTTACATCTGTAACCCTCTAAGTCATGTCTTACTCTACTGTCTCGTCCTGCAGTGGGAGGCAAAGGTCACGCAGTTCGAGAGAGAATTCGAGAGAATCTCAGCCACCGTACAGAAAGACGTCATCCGTTTTGATGTAAGACATGATTTCCCTGTTGGCTTTGGATATCTTGGCATTAAAGGGCCCCTGTTATGCTTTTTTTGGATATTGCCTTGAATGTAGTGTGTAATAGAGCACTTTGTAAATTGTAAATCTCAGTAAATTGAGTGATTGTCTTCTAAAAGAAAAAATAGTTTCTGAACTGCTCGAAAAAATTTGCATAATGACAGTCTATGGTCTTCAATGGCTGCCCTCAAACGAAGTCTACTGTGACCCTCAAACACTTTAGTTGTAGTTGAAGTCTGGAAGAGTTTGGTTCAAGACGACGCTGTTTTCTGTGCTGCCCAAGCAAAACCACTTTGCTGCACTTGAGGACTCGAGCTTGAAACGATACTAAAAAACCGAAGCCATCGTTACTGTTCGTATCACTGTGTGTCAAGTGCTGAGGAAGATCCAGAGCTGAAGTTCAGATATGGTAATGAGTGTTTGGTTTCCGACAGGTGCTTTAAACAGTCCACCAATCACAACAGACTGTGCCGTCTGACCAATCAGAGCAGAGTAGACCAATCACAACAGACTGTGCTGTCTGACCAATCAGAGCAGAGTAGACCAATCACAGCAGACTGGGCCGTCTGACCAATCAGAGCAGAGTAGACCAATCACAACAGACTGTGCTATCTGACCAATCAGAGTAGACCAATCACAACAGAATGTGCCATCTGACCAATCAGAGCAGAGTAGACCAATCACAACAGACTGGGCCATCTGACCAATCAGAGCAGACCAATCACAACAGACTGAGCTATCTGACCAATCAGAGCAGAGTAGACCAATCACAACAGACTGAGTCATCTGACCAATCAGAGCAGAGTAGACCAATCACAACAGACTGGGCCATCTGACCAATCAGAGTAGAGTAGACCAATCACAACAGACTGAGTCATCTGACCAATCAGAGCAGAGTAGACCAATCACAACAGACTGAGCTATCTGACCAATCAGAGCAGAGTAGACCAATCACAACAGACTGAGCTATCTGACCAATCAGAGCAGAGTAGACCAATTACAACAGACTGAGCTATCTGACCAATCAGAGCAGAGTAGACCAATCACAACAGACTGAGCTATCTGACCAATCAGAGCAGAGTGGACCAATCACAACAGACTGGGCCATCTGACCAATCAGAGTAGAGTAGACCAATCACAACAGACTGGGCCATCTGACCAATCAGAGTAGCGTAGACCAATCACAACAGACTGAGTCATCTGACCAATCAGAGCAGAGTAGACCAATCACAACAGACTGGGCCATCTGACCAATCAGAGCAGAGTAGAGCAATCACAACAGACTGAGCTATCTGACCAATCAGAGCAGAGTAGACCAATCGCAACAGACTGAGCTATCTGACCAATCAGAGCAGAGTAGGCCAATCACAACAGACTGAGTCATCTGACCAATCAGAGCAGAGTAGACCAATCACAACAGACTGAGCTATCTGACCAATCAGAGCAGAGTAGACCAATCGCAACAGACTGAGCTATCTGACCAATCAGAGCAGAGTAGACCAATCACAACAGACTGAGCTATCTGACCAATCAGAGCAGAGTAGACCAGTCACAACAGACTGGGCCGTCTGACCAATCAGAGCAGAGTAGACCAATCACAACAGACTGAGCTATCTGACCAATCAGAGCAGAGTAGACCAATCACAACAGACTGAGCTATCTGACCAATCAGAGCAGAGTAGACCAATCACAACAGACTGAGCTATCTGACCAATCAGAGCAGAGTAGACCAGTCACAACAGACTGGGCCGTCTGACCAATCAGAGCAGAGTAGACCAATCACAACAGACTGAGCTATCTGACCAATCAGAGCAGAGTAGACCAATCACAACAGACTGAGCTATCTGACCAATCAGAGCAGAGTAGACCAATCACAACAGACTGAGCTATCTGACCAATCAGAGCAGAGTAGGCTCTCAGAATGAGGGGTTTAGAGAGACTGAATCCTTTATCGAATCGTTTCAGACACTGAGAAGAGAGAGCTGATGCTGCAGTTTATATTATTAGAAAGTAGGAGATCTCCAAACTAAAATAGCATAACAGGGGCACTTCAAGTACTCCTAATAAACATTTTATTTGCCGTTGTTCTCGCTTCAATTAATTGTTGAATCGTATTTAAAATGATTCAGACTGACAATTGATTTAAATGTCTTTGCTAACAGAAAGAAAAAGCTCGAGATTTTAAGAGACAAATCATCAAATATCTGGAGTCACTGCTGCACTCAGAACAACAGGTACAAGAACACTTTATTTTATCCTTTATATTTTATATGTCTGAATACTTGTAATTCACATTTCACTCTTTCTCTCCTCTAGCTGATAAAATACTGGGAGGCGTTTTTACCGGAGGCGAAAGCGATCGCATGAGGAGGCGCCCGCGCACAAACACACACACTCACCCTGACTGAGGCCTTTCTACACTCTTTACCTCTTGCCTATAAACCAAGAGAAATCGTGCTGCAAAGGGAATCATTATCCGGCCGCTCGTTACTCTGATTGAATTAGTAACTTGTATATTTTCTGTGTAATCTTCACCTTTATTTTCTTACGTTGACTCTTGTTTTTGGGGGATGTAAACGCATGTGGTGGTGGCTGGGTGTCTTCCTCGTCTGTATGCAACCAAACTTCATGTTTATTCTCCACTCAGATGTGTTACTCATCAGCAGTGGTTTACACTAGAGGGCGCTCTCCTCTCATTCACAGTTAGAAACTTCCCAGCAGGCTTTCAGAGGATTTCAGAGACAAATGGTGACCTAGATCATTTCAGAAGTCCAGAATATTGGTACATACACTTTAAAACACCATAATGACATTGTATTTTGCAAGTAAATGAGATTGTAATGCAGTTTTTTTTGGTGGACTATTGAAATCAAACTGGCCGGTGGAAATGACAGGAACTGTACATGATCTGTGATTTTTCTTTTGGTTTTCACTCAAAGGATCATTTTAAATCTTCAATAGATTTAGGATCTTGTTTCTATTTGTTCACTTGACGTAAAGCGTTTATGAAGACGCTCCTAAAGCGTTTTATATCAATACCGGAGCTCTTTCAGCTGGTCAAACCAGAAGCCCAAAGCACTTCAGTCTTAAAACTGGTTTTCTCCTTCATTTAGGGCCTGTTTTTCTCATCTTCAATCTTTTTCTCTTTATTTACTTCATCTTACATTTTCATGTGTGTAGACATTTATGCCAACATGTTATCGTTTCGTGTCAAACCATATTTGACTCTGACATGTTAAAATAATTAATAGACTTTTGCTACGCTACTACTAATGATTAAATTGTTTCTACATGAGATTTTTTTTATACAGATTTTGCTGCTGTCAGAGTTTGTATTCATCGTCATTTATAACATTAGACATTTTTTGTTGTATGTTTTTTTAGTTTGCTTCATGAATGATATTTTGGGCCCTTCTGTAATAACACTTTGAAGAGACGTAAACAAGTTGGACTTCACCATTGGGTGCCATAAAAATCAAATGTTTGTTTATAAGAAAAAAAGGGGCAGGTATTTTTTTCACTGTGGACACTTCTATTGAGGAAAACAATAAAGATTTAATTACAAATATAAAGCTTTTGTTTTGTGTGTGTATTTATGCATTTATTTGTGTGTATGTACGCATGTACATATACACACACACACACACACACACACACACATATATATATATATATATATATATATATATATACATACTATATTAGTGCTGTCAAATCGATTAATTATATTTAACAAAAATGTAAATCTACATGTGTATACATAAATATATACATCAGTTTTCAAATTTTTGTTAGATGTGATTAATCACGATTAATCGATTTGACTGCACTTTTATATATATATATATATATACATACAAACTTTTAACTTGTTATCTTAGTGTTATTTATAATTTATTAATATTTGAATTAGTTTTTAGTTTTAGTAATTTAAGTACTTAGTTTCTAATAAAATGATTAAAAGTTATTTATTTCCAAAATAAATATATGTTTGTATGTATATATATATACACATATACGTCATGAGCAGTATTATTTCTGTTATTTATTAATATTTTTTAAAATTCAGTTTTCAATTTTTTTTGTTTTATTTCTGTTTTAGTAATTTAAACAAAAATATTTATCATATATATCATGTTTTTTATCATATATTTATATTTTATATCAGCTTTATTTAATTTAATGCAAACTATTTTTAATAGTTTAAGTTAATATCAACTGATCATAACTGGTTGTTAGCTTATATTATTTTATTATTTAATATTTGAATTCGTTTTTATTTTCACTTTAATGATTTTTTTGTTTTTTAAATTTAGCTTATTTTTTATTTCTGTTTGAGTCATTTTAGTACTCAAAACAATTGTTTTAGTTAAAGTTTTTTATCTAATATATTTTATTTCAGCTTTATTTAAGCAAAACAATTTGAATAGTTTTATTTAACAATAACATCACTGATTATAACTGGTGGGATAAAATACAATTTCTCTTCACCTGAAACCTTGAGGCAACATCCACACATCAGACTAATGAAGGAAGTGATCCTTACAGGCCTTCCGTCTTTCAGTGTTTGTTCTGTATTGAGCAGAAGCTCAATACTCTTGTCATAAATGCTTGTTTCTCTCCAGCTTTGATGAGACATTTCCATGTGACAACACTGAGGTTTACTGCGGTAAAATTATTGCAGCTGCAGCGGAATTAACCTTTCACCAAAATCCTTTAAAATTCATTAATCATTAAACTTTTCAACCTGTTTATTTTCCAGCAATTTGTAGGTCAAAAATGGTCCAGGGTTCATGATTAGTTGTTCTGTTTGGAATTAAACGGAGCATGAGTCCTAACCTCCTGATGGGATGAAGTGGGAAAGGGATAATAACACTTGAGCATCAGGAATGTGTGTTATCTTCAGACTGGAGTGTGTTTAGTCAGCAGTAAATGCATGAATGGTTGTGTGTCACGGGAAATCATGTGATTCTCATTTATTCTCCATTCAGACAGAAGAAATGAGGACATCAGGCTTGGTGTTGACACACCTCTGTCCATTTGACCTTACAAAAATAGACTCATTCTTTTCATTTAAATGATGCTCGCGCAATATCATCCGTAGACATGATTTAATGCACAAATAATGTAGACAAGTTTGCATTTGAACTCTGGTTGGAATAGATACACAACTGTCCTTTTACGTAACTTCTCCGAAGTCTATTACAGAGTTTATTAAGAACGGTAAGTGTTTATACATGAGAAATCGCATGACAGACTTGTGATCCGACGACACACAGACAGACACTGGGCTCTTTATATTTAACTCTCAAAAAAAAAAAAAAAAAAAAAAAAAATTTTTTTTCTCTCTCTCTAGATCTTCAGAAAACACATGTCTGAATCTGAAGAATTTATGTAAGGGATAATGTATAGCGAGGCGGTTGTTATAGCGAATAACAACCCCGACAGGCTGAACGGGACCCCGACGCGACGCGGAGGACTCTTGAATCAGCATGAAGGGGTTGTTATTCACTATAACAACCGCCTCGCTATACATTATCCCGCTTATTACATGGCTACCTACAAAATAAATAAATAATTTGACACAAATTATTGATTTAAAAAGGAGTTTATTGATTTAAAAACGATTGTATTGCTTCCGCTAAAGAAAATAGTCCGTTCCGCGTCCATAGCAACGCTCTGTTTTTCATGGCAACGGTGTGTTATACTTCGCAGTATCCAATTCTACATTGGAATTCAACAAAGCCATGTAATACAATTGTATAATCTCCAAAGAAACAATGTTCAAAGGTAGGGTATGCAATTTTTTCATAAACACATTTTTTTTTCAATAAAACATTTCAACCAAAAAAATGTTCGTCCAATCATTGCATTCCAGTAAATTCAGACTCTTAATTGGGATGCAGCAGACAGACAGACACTGAGTGCCACAAACAAACAGCATGCTCACATAACAGTTCCTCCTGAACCAAAACAAGAGCTTATGCTGCGTTCACACCATGACATAACCGTTTTACAAGATGGCAACCCGTGATGTTGTACTCTGAGCTGATTTATGTGTTTCTATATCAACACTATATCAATGCCAAAATGAATCTGTAGCAGTCAGGTGGTACAAGAAAGAGCTATGTAAGTTGTTTACATTATTATTGTAATGTGCTTTGAGACATGAGGTAATTTAACACCGTCTCTTGTCTTTTGACTAAATGACTAAATGCCTTATGCGCGTTCATGTGTATCGGAGGAGGCGTGGCTTTGTGCTTTCAATGCTAACTTTCTATTGCTAGCCTCTCAGGAATTGCCTACTCTACCTTTAACTCTAAAACACACGTGAAAAATTAGTGAGACACTAATTTGTTATTAGCGAATAGGTATTAGTTTACATCACAGTGTTGACTAGTGATTCGCTGGAAATATTAGAGGGCGGGACATTCTCATTTTAGAGAGCATTTGATTGGACAAAAAACGCATCTAGACCATGATGACAACATTATGCCATTGATATTTTTTAATCCCTCAGTTTATGTAATTATTTATTTATTTATTTATTTATTTTTACCATCTGGCGGTTGGTTACCGACCCCGAGTTGTATTGGTAATAGTATATTTCTTTAATGCGAATTAATTAATTAATTAATTAGTACATTGAATCAGGTCTTTAACACTGTTACGTATGCTAAGTTCTTTCTTAACCACAAAAAGTATATCCTTCTGTATGAATGGCTTTATTTCTCTCAGCTGTGTGTGTGTGTGTGTGTGTGTGTGTGTGTGTGTGGGTGTGTGTTTGAAGGAGGAGCTCTGGACTCCACGGCGGAGTGATCAAAGCACGTCACGGAGATGATCTTCAGTTCAGTCTGTGTGTGATCTGATCTGTGT
This sequence comes from Squalius cephalus, assembly GCF_949319135.1. Lineage (NCBI taxonomy): Eukaryota > Metazoa > Chordata > Actinopteri > Cypriniformes > Leuciscidae > Squalius > Squalius cephalus. The sequence continues at coordinate 24,033,513 of NC_137144.1, forward strand.
GTGTTTGGGATGTTGGATCATCAGTGTGTGTCTCCAGTCATCGAGGTCTTTATTCCGTCTCTCATGAGGGAAGTGGACGAGACGGGAAAGTTGCGCAAAGTAAGTCAGACAGAAACTTGATTTTGTGGTTCCTCAGTCAGGACTGAAATATCATAAAGCTCGAACGTGAGTTTGACGTTTTTTGCACGTGATTTTGTATGTCATTAATTTTGAAGGCTAAAAATTAATTTATTAGTCAATCCATTGCATAAACTTACCATGGTAACCACATGTGCAGCAAAACTACAGTTGTTTTACTGTAAAACTATAGTGAATTAATTATATATTCAAACAGTGTGTTTATGTAATATCTTGTTTCATTTTCAACTAGCCTGTATTGACTAGTTTTGCAGAAACTATGGTAACTGTGATAAATTATAGCAAAGTCCCTTGTAGTTCAGATTATGTACTGTATTCATGTCATAATATTCTGTAGTAGTTGTAAGAAGGTGCACTGTACACTTTTAGTGAAGTCATGTTGTCATTTGTTTTATTATAATATACATTTAATTTTAAATACACGTATAACAAAAGATAGAAACATTTATCAATTTAACAGACAGACACATTTATGTTGTGGCAACGTTTCTGCCATGTTCTGTGTGTTTGTTGCCTATTGCAAGCCACGTTGCTTGTTGTAACAGAAATGTGAAATGCAAGAGGGCTTTAGCAACATTCAGATGACCTTCCAAGTCTGGATACTTTTTGTGCGCTTACTTTTATTTTATTTTTTTGTCTCAACGTTGTTAGAGGGTTTGTTTGCATTGCATTGTGTTCTGCGTTTAGAAGGAAGCAACAAAAACAATGAGCATAGTTTTATTATTAGCACAGTAGATATATTGCAATATAATAGAAGGTAGCCTAACACGTTAGTTAAGTGCTAAGGTGTGTCTTCAGCGGATTCTAACGCCTGAGGAAAAAGACGAAATAGTCTATGCAATTCTTAAGAATAGAGATGCACAACTCTACACTTACAGGAATGAATGGAGCAGGAATATGACAGAACATGTTTGATGACGCAACAAGTTTTGGACGGTCTGAAACATCTAAACTCATTAGGGGTCCTATTATGCTTTTTTATATTTTCAACTTTCTTTAGTGTGTAGCTATTGTTGCTGTTTGTTTGAGCATGAAAAAGATCAACAATGTTACAAAGTCCCTCTAAAGGGAGTTATTCTTTAAATCAGTGTCACTGTTTTTGAACTCCCTGAAGCGCCTCCATTGTAGTCTCGAGTTTTCTTCTGCGAAGGAACATGTCACAATATTCCTCATTTACATAATTCCCGCCTAATGCATATGGTTAATAAAAAGGCTGAGGCCTGGTTGGCTAGGCGCCATCTTCTGGGAATTCATTCAGCATGACTATAGCCATTTAGCCACATCGGTTGTACACAGGAAAACATTGTCATTGAAAACACAGTGTTTCGGAAAACATTGAAGCTTCCCCGGGCGCCGCCATTGATTAGCGGACCATCACCATCACCGTTAGCATTCCATTGACTCCCATTCATTTTGGCGTCACTTTGACAGCGAATAACTTTACATCTGAGGCGTTTAAAGACTCCATTTGTCCATTATTTATTTCTAAAGAAACACGAAAATGTATAAAAGGCTCCATTACCTTGTATCTTACGTTATGGCCCTGTAGAAGCAGTTTTTGTAAAAATAGGCTAACGATTGCGTCATAACCACGCGACTCTCTGTCTCACAGTAGAGAAATTACCGTATGGACAGGAGGAGAAGCTCGCGCACAATCGGGGGGACGTGGAGGAAAAATGACAAAGTAATTAATCAGAATTCTTAGCAAAAGTGTCTCCTGCTCCTAGCTCATGGACACCTCCTACTCACACTCTCCGTCTCTGCAAGTTTCGGAAGGGAATGATTCAGATTTCTCTTGGCACAGCTTCTAGAAGACAGACGGGTTGCTCACGTCACATCTACGTCGTCAAGCTCAGTTTGAGTCTGCGCAGTACGCTCGACCATCAGGAAGTGAGAGCTTCTAATTGACTTCACTTGTCTCCGTTGAAACCTATGGGGTCGCTGTGTCCAGTTTATATACTGTCTATGGTTGTACACTTGTTATTGCGGTGCATTGTGGGATTGAATGAGTGCACTTGATAACGTCCACTATGGTTTCGGACACCACTACAATAGGCTGCCCCCTCAAATAGTGCCCTAATTAAAGGGTATGGGGCGATTTCAGACACAGCTTTGGTCTTATTATTAGGAGATACGAGGGTCCATGGCGCTACCGTTGGAGAAAGTGTAACGGCCAACTTGGATCACGTGCGATAGTCAATCGTTGTTTGCGAATACCATAGAAATGAATGAGAAGTACCGTAAACTATACTTGTCACCAATTTTTTTGGGTGTAAACTCTAAAAATAGATTAGAAACAGCCTCCGTTCTCCTTGCCTGTGTAGCGCAGCGTTAGCGTCACTATTTTTCCGCTAACCTTGGAGGCTTGCCTTCAAGAGGCTTTGACGTCACTGACAGACTGGGAAGAGAGGTGCTATTTGCACCTCAGTGTTGTTGTACATTAACAGTAAACAATAATAGCATAGTGTAAATTATTATATTATTTATTTAATGGATGCTGCCTTATTGGGACAATAAAGCCCTCCCTACACCCACCCCAAACACCACAAACGCCACGCATCTTACCCCTACACTATTGCTAATGGCTTCCGTAATTTTGTATGGCCCAATCAGACATCAGTGGGTGGAGTTAGTCTCAATAGCCTAGTGTAAAAAGGCGGGCTATTTGGACTTAGTGTAGATATACGCTCCGGAAAAAGACGTTTTCTGAACATTCAAGCATGAAAACCTATTCTAGTAGACCCAAAAAACAAAATCCAGACTTTATAAAGGGCATAATATAAGCAAAAGATATAAATGTTTTTCTGAATATTGAATTTTACTCTTAATTCTGGATTATTTGAGTAATTTGCACCGTTTATTGCGCTGTCTGGTGTCTTTTTTAAATACTAGAACCAGTGTGTCGTGTGAAGTCCAGCTGCAACAGAACCGACCCAGCCAAGAGTGAAGGAAAGAGAGTCACTGTGCTTTCAAAACATGCAAAAGATGATTTGTGTCCTCCAGTTAAACCGATGCAGTTTTTGTGCATTTATCAGATCAGATGGAGTCGAATCATCTGAGCAAACTCTAACATTTTACTGTTTTGAACTAGAACGTGTGCATTTCTCTCACATCCTGTGTTTTCTGTGTGATCTATCAGAAATGGCGGAGCTTTTGCGGACAGAAGTCTGTCTGCACGAGAGGCTTTAACGGGGGCAGTTGCTAAAAGTAGAACAGCTAAATCACAGCTGAATCACAAACCACACTGCAACATGCTGATGTCAGTCAAAGCCGTAAAGCCCAACACACACTCACACCTGTCAGATCCAGTAGACCACGAAAACATCTCCGAACACAGAGAACTGTAGAACGTCAGAAGAAGGGAGGTCAGAGGTCACAGTTGAGAAAGATGAATAGAGTGATTTGTGTGTGCGAAAGAAGCTCTTCATCTTAGCGGAAGTCTCCAGATCTGAACATCAGCAACAATGAGAGCTCTATGAGAACGAGAGAGGGAGAAACTGGGGTTAAATCTGAAAACAGTGCCCGAAACAGACGTGTGTCCTCGGCATGGTTAACCAATGCTCTCTCCACCCGCCTGCACTAACTCACTTTACCCAGAAAGCTCAGCGAGAACAAAGACGTACGTTGCACGGATAATTGTGTAGAATTACTCATTTACTCACCCTCATGTTGTTCCAAACCTTAAATGCGAGTTTTTCCCTCAAGCCATTATGTGAGTTTTTCTGTTAAATGTTTTCCATAAAATGAAAATGAAAGGGACTGAGGCTGTCACGCACCAATACATATTTTTTTAAAAAAATATCATAAAAGTAGTATATGGACTCCAAGTCATACAAATTATACAGAAATTAAAGGTGATTAGTTCGACAGCCCCTTCATTGTAAGAAAAATAGCATTCATGTTTTAATATATGCATATTTATTTAAATATATTTATATATTAAATAATTTATTTATACATTTATATTTATTTGTGTTTATTTATAAATAACTGCATATTATATCAGTTTAAATGTATATATTAATAAACATTTATGGTGTTTGACAGTATTCACTTTCATAAGGAAAAAAGCAGTGTGAATATTTTGCTTTTGTGTCATACAGGTTTAAAACGATATGAGGGTGAATAAATGATGCCAGGATTTTCATTTGTGGGTAAACTTTGCCTTTAAATGCTCTAATAGTTTTATTAGTCTGAGCAGATCATAACACTGCATATAGTTCCCATCACGTGTTGAGCATGCTTGAGCACAGACTTGTCAAAACATGCTTGAGAAACAATACATTTTTATTTCCCTCTCTCTCTCTCTCTCTCTCTCTCTCTCTCTGATTTGGAGAGAAAAATATTTGAGGTATTGAGAAGCGAAAGATTGAGCTCACAGTGGGAAATGTTTGCTGGAACTGAATGTTCTGTGTTCCTTTGTTATGGGTGGAAAACGGGAAACTGCTAATTCTCAGATCTGCTCACACACAGCAAGGTTACTGGCAATAGAGTACTAGTGTAGTATACACTGAATTCTGCCAAAACCATTCAAACATATCAATTGTCCTCACATGACCTCATGTCAAAAGTCATTTTTAACATCTCTCTTGGAAGTTTGACCAAATTAGAAGTCAGTGTATTGTGAAATACAGCTTACTGCACGGTTTATACTAATACTATGTCTTTTAAGCTAATATGCTAAGCGGTTTCCCGTTCGCAATAGGCCTACACATGAATTTTATATAATATCTTTCACATGGAGCTCAGTGGCTGATAGAACCAGTAAAAATACTATTGTTCTGTCAGGATCTCTGGAGATGAAAGGTTTAGATATATCACATTGACATTTCTTTGTGTTGTTGATAATAAAGCCCCGCGAGTCTTTATAAAGAGGGTGTGATCCTGGAGAACTGCCACGCCTGTGCTGATTTAACCTGTGTAAACTTACACGACCTATATTAAGACTAAACTTTTGTACTGTCGTTTTTGATGAGGTAATTCACTGTGAATAGTCTTTGGACTTTCTGAATTAATTCTGATGGAAAGCAAACTTGAATTTGACTAATAATTGCTGTTGTAACCTGCCGTGAGCACATCAGAGCTCTGGAGGGCGCACGCGCACTGATGCTGGAGAATGAGCACTGGCGCCTCCTGCTGGTCAATACTCACCACTGCACAATGTGTTGTCTCGTGGTAGTTATTTAGTTTTAGTGAAGTCTGATTTAATCGTTTACAGGTTTTGTGATATGAACTTTCTTGTATTTCAGCTCTTCAGGGTGGAGATTCTCTTCAATGGAAGGAAACACTTTGTTTTACGGCGATACAGTGATTTTCAGACGCTTCACAGGAAGCTGAAGAAGATTGTGCGCGCTCCCGATTTCCCTAGTAAGAGAAACCAGCACCTCCGAACCAAACCACTGGAGCAAAGACAACAGGAACTGGAAGACTACATCCAGGTGGAGACCCGCTCCTATATGCTATTATAGGATTGATTCATATTTTGAATTACCTTTTAGTTTTATGTTTTTTAGAATTTCCATTTTCATTTTAACACAAAGTCACAGTCTACGTCCAGCATAGACTACTACACAAATATAGTATGCTATGCCTCCTAATATATCATTCTCACCCCTAATTTTTTTGTTTTTTAGTGTATATTAGAATATAATGATGTGGAATAAATACTCTTATTGTATGCTTTCTACTATAAGACATAGGCTACTGTTCAAGAATTTATTTTCGTGAAAGAATTTTTTTCAGCAAAGATGCATATTGATCAAAAGTGACAGTAAAGATATTTAAAATAATGTTCTATTTCAAATAAATGCTGTTCTTTTAAAATTTCTAATCATCAAAGAATCCTCATAAAATGTATCACGGTTTTCACAAACATTAAGCAGCACAACTGTTTTCAACATTGATGACAATAAATGGGTCTTGGGCTCCAAATCAGCACATTTTTATTTTAAACTGTAATAATATTTCACAATATTACTTTATTTTACTGTATTTTTGATCTGATAAATGCAGCCTTGGTGAGACCGACTTCTTTCAAAACGTCCTCTCCTTACTGACCCCAATCTTTTGAACTGTTGTATATATTAAATATTCTAATATATTAAATATATTGAAATAAATATAGTAATATAATGTCATACTGAGGTTGTAATGTTTTTTTCATTGGCTGCCAATTGCAGGTGATTCTGTATCAGAATGATGTTGTTCCTCAAGAGCTCCTGGACTTCCTGCAGGTCAAACATTTTCATTCAGCGAGCAAGAACTGCAGCTCTGAGTATGTGTTTATACCAGATCACAGTGTCATCTATTAATGTCTCTACATTTTAAAGTCCCCCTATTATGCTTTTTCGCATATTGCCTTCAAAGTTTCATAGATCAGAGTGCTTGATAGATTGAGTTATTGTCTCCTAAAAGGAAGAACCGATTCGATTCATCAGTAATCCAGTCTTATCCACTTGGGCTGCCCCCTTATAGTAGATGAAACGTTAGTCGACGGGAAGAGGCTTGGCTGACTAAACATAATTAGTCAGTAGCCGTGGATAGGCGTTTGGTTTCCAACACACGCTGTTAGCCGTAGACCAATCACAACAGGCTGAACCATCTGACCAATCAGAGCAGAGTAGGCTCTCAGAATGAGGGGTTTAGAGAGACTGAATCCTTTATCAAAGCGTTTCAGACACTGAGAAGAGAGAGCTGATGCTGCAGTTTATATTATGAGAAAAATAAAGTGCTTTTTAATGGTTAATGCATGCACATCTGTTGTAGGAGATCTCCAAAATAAAATTAGGAACATTTTAAAAAATGCATAAATGGGGACTTTAAGGAAAATCATTTAAACAGTTGAAAGTGTAATAATTAAGAGCAATAGTATTTAAGGAAATGAATAACAATATTAACTTATTAATGTCCTTTCAGTGAAAACCACTCAGATGACTGTCAAGAGCAAGGATACAGGTATGTTCCTGCTTATTTATTACACCTACATTTAGATGAATTTATTCTAAACAGCATTCATGTCTTCTTCTAGATTTCAGTCATTCCATCAGAGAGTAGTTGGTTTCTCGGCAGACCCTTACCAGCTTGAATCCAGATCAGGTAAATCCTGTGATTTCATTACAGAAATGTCTTTTTTACACTCAAAAAACATCCTGCGAAACCGTGTGTTGTGGTCATTTCCCCCTCACAGATCTCCCTGATATCGTGGCGGCCGGTGTCCTGCAGGGTTTGTACCCCCGAGACGTCAAAGTGAGCTTCAAGAAGAGCTGTGGTAAACCCAGCGTCCGCGCCTGTGCACCAGAGCTGCCCGTGTATCCCAGAATCCCCATCATTACCATAAACAGAAGTGACATGCCGGAGTCACAGAGAATATAAGTGCATCGCTGCGGTGTTGCTTAGCAACTCCACCTGCGCTAAATGTGCCTTTGCATGTTTATATCGACTGAATCTTGTCACATTTCAATATGTGTGTCTTACAAAACTGTCTAGGTCATTTTCCATCCTTAAAATATAAGAAAATATAGTTAAGACTTTTTTTTTTAGGAGCCCCATCAATTATATGGACAAAAATAAATATATATTACAATGATGTATAATTAATTTTTTAAAAATGATGTTACTATTAAAATTTAGTTTTGTGCTTTATTGTCAGACAAATCTAAATGTCCTATAAATGAGATATTTAAACATTCTTTTCATATATTTTTCCCTTTACATTTCATCATGAAATTCACATTTCAAACCATGGTTTAGGTCACTGATTTTGACTGTGCCAAGCCATTTGTCTGTATTGAGTGTTTTTGTTAAATAAAGAGTGTCTGATTTGTTCTTGGTCAAAAAACGAGGAATTATTCAAGCAGGACAACAGCATTAAGAAAACCTGGATCCTTTATTGAAGATTTGATTATAAAAGCAGGTTGAAGTGGGTCAGAAATCGGACCGATTGGAATGCCTGTTAGAACTGGACCCAGGATGTGCCGACTGGTGTGTGACGGTCCCGCGAAGGGGGCGGAGCTCCAGTGACCCCATACACACTCTCTCACACACACACGCACACTCACTTTCCACTAGAACTCTAGTGGCACCAAATTCAATCCCCTTAAACCCAGAGTCCCGTTGTTCTTTCAAACTTAAATTACTCTTTAGCTACTGCAAAAGGCTTTTCCACTTCGAGCTTGCCGCTGTCGTGGATGATGACGTCCTTGAGAGGTTTATCTCGGCCATCGGTCTTCGTGCCCTCGATCTTTTTCACAACATCCTTGAAGACAAAGGGAAATGCTCAAAATTAGCACAATCTCTGAAGTAAAGCACTCCTATATGTAAAGATTCCTGACTTAGGTAAGGGAAGTAATTTGGAAGAACATCTCTACAGATGGAGATACTCACCAGGCCCTCCAGGATTTTGCCAAACACAACATGTTTGCCGTCCAGCCATGGCGTTTGGACCGTGGTGATGAAGAACTGGGAGCCGTTGGTGTCTTTGCCGGCATTGGCCATGCTGAGCCAACCAGGACCGTAATGCTTCAGCTTGAAGTTCTCGTCAGGGAAACGGTCTCCATAGATGCTCTTACCTACATAAAGACAGACAGGGGTGTTAGAAATCTCTTTTTTTTAGATATTAAAAGCATTGGGCTGATGTCTTTTGAGTTCTAATCTTATGACATCAAAAATGGTAACAAAGATAACCTGATTTCAATCTGATTTTTTTTTTTTACCTCCGGTTCCATCTCCCCTGGTGAAATCTCCTCCCTGGATCATGAAGTCTTTAATCACCCGATGAAACTTGCTTCCTTTGTAACCAAATCCTTTCTGGAAATCAGAATCATAGAAGTTAGTCTCAATTCACTGTGACTCATGAATACTGACCCCCAGTGGAAAGACACACTCACCTCTCCGGTGGCCAGCAGGAGGAAATTTTCCGTGGTTTTAGGGACAGTCTTTCCAAAGAGTCCAATAACTATCCGTCCAACATCCTCATCTCCAATCCTGATATCAAAGTACACCTGGGAAAACAACCAAATCAAGTTACACCAGAACATAAAAACAATCAGTTCTGCAGCAATGCATTATATTCTAGGAATTTCACTCCACCAAACCACCCACTTATCATTACACTACTGTTTAAGTGACAAATACTGATGCAACATGAAACATTTGTGTGGTGTTACCGGCCTTATTATTATCATTACATTTTGCATAAATCCAATGAACTTTGGTAAATGCAAATGAAAAAGCAAAACCGATGCTTTGTAAGCAAAAATAAACTAGCTCCACGAATCTGCCACGCTGAATGTAAGTGTGAACGCAATATTAGAAATTCGAGCTGAAAAGCGAATTCCATCATTTGTATCCAATAGGCCAGACTCAATGTTGCAGTGAGGAATGTAGCGTCTCTGTACCTTCGCCGTGACTTTTGGTCCCTTTTTCTTCTCATCCGCCTCTGATCCGCTCGGGAAAAGCAGGAAAATCACCGAGCCAACGATCAATGTGACTGCCACCAAAAACTTCATCCTCCTCTCGCAGATCCGCACCATGAACGACCCGAAAAAACCGTGTGTGTGGCGATGACTGTGTTTTAGGGTTTCTGGGGCATCCGGGGAGGAGATTTGAGCTGCGCCCAGACATTAGGATCAAACCCGGGCGGGATTTGAGTCTAGAACTGATCCAGGAGCAGATGAGTCACTATAATCACTATGGGAAAATACTCCCCCTCAAACTGATCTGAGAACAGCCGCTGGAAGCGCACTCTGTTCTATGTGACGTGTCCCAACCCATCGGATTCTGATTGGACGGGCTTGTGTCTGTCTAGGCTTGAAGAGCCAATCAGAGTTTGAAACGCGTAAAGAATGGACGGAGCCACAGGCGCTCCTGAAGACGCATCAGCATTAAAGGCACAGGACACTAAATAAAACGTGATTTAAACGCAAATTTAATAAAATTAAAAACGCTTGCGACATAAGTGCATCAGTACGAAATATATACGTACAGCACAACAAAACTTTAAAGACAATAAGACTAGCACGAAAAGTCCTGAATAAAATTATTTCGGTCTTAATATCTGATAATAAGTTGCTGCATTTTGTATTTTAACACTTTTTTATGAAGCTATGAACATAATATTGCAAACCTGAACAACCCATTTGTTTAACACACCCACTTCTATCCATGAATGTTATTCAAAAGTATGAGTATATAGGGGTGAGCAGACACACTAATGCGGGCTAGTTGTAACCATAGACTGGTTGTAACAAACATGGTCAAAACATTCCACACATGCCAGCATGACAAAACTTAGTGTAGGCCTTTTTTAATTATTATTTATGAAGCAAAATATATTTTTAAGACCTATCAAGAACTATTTTCCCACCAAGGAGGACAATCAAATGCATAGGCTTCTATTCAAAGACACACACTCTGTTCTTATTTGACACTTAAATATATGTTTATTTGGATTTATTTGGATAAAGACATTCATAAAAAGCATTTCCAGGACACCGTGAACTTAAACTTCAAGAAGGTTTAGTGTGCTCAGTCTAGACCCAAAATACTGCGTGAAGATGTCTGGATGTCCCTTATAAAACTGTGCCAGGAGTCGATTCTTCTCTTTCAGGGAATATTTGGTGTTTTCGTCGATGTTTTTCAGGAGAGAGTACAGCTCGTGTTTAGTCGTGCTCTTTATGGTCTCCGTGTATGCGTCTCTTGGCACTCGCTGACAAACTGGGTTGTCTGGAATATTCAGAAGATAAATGCAATAAATACTTGTCACACGAACATTATCATTGGTAAGTAACATGGTCAGACAATAATATACAAATATTCAGGGTTATTATTAAGTAAAATTGTTAAAAACATTTGTTGATTTGAATAAAGCACTAAAATAACAAATTCAAATTTTAACCTAAAACAATAATATTTACTGAAATAGATAAATTAAATAAATGGCCCAAATAAAATATAAAACAATAACTAAAAGTGACGGAAGCACATAATTATAAAAAGAAAATTACTAATTAAAATGAAATGAGAATATACACACACAACAATACTATAAAAAAAATAGAGCTGAAATAAAATAAATTAGATGAAAAAACTTAAAAACTAGAAATGCCTTGGCAAACAACAAATTAAACTGTATAAAAGTATAAATAAATAAATAAATGAAAATAAATAAAAACCTGAAATCAAATATAAATATTAGATGAAAAAAAAAAAAAAGTCAAATGAAAATGAGATTGTTGCCTTGGCAAACGAAATAAATAATAATAATAATAATAAACAAATGAAAATAAATAAATAAATATGTATAAATAAACATATAAACCTGAAATTAAATATAAATATTAGAATAAAAATAGAAATGTTGCCTTGGCAAACAACGAATTAAAACTACTAAAGTATTAATAAATAAAACTGAAATAAGTTTATTTTAGTTAAATTAACTAATTTAAAATCAATTAAAGTGATTAAAACTAAAATTACAAATGAATCATAACCAAAATGAAACAAATTAAACTAAAAAAAAATAAAGCAAATTTAAAATATTACCAAAGAAAAAAAAAGAAAAAAGTAATATACTCAATGTAAACATCATACCGGTAGACGAAGAATCTCTCTGTTTCACAATGTCATCCAGTTTCTCACTGACCAGTTTGTGAAGAGAACCTGGAATCTAATAAAAGGTCAAACTGTTATGCACAACAGCTTCTTTCTGAACTATATCATCATTATTGATCATCATCACTTTCTTAATTCATTATTAAAGGCACATAAATGAGAGAAACCTTGAAGATCTCCTGGTGGTTGTCGAGCATGAAGAGCATCAGCAGGTCCATCTTTCCTCTGGTCACACTCTTGCTCTGGATGACGGCTCTGGTGAACGTCTTCTTCACAACCACCCGGTTTTCAATCTGAAGAATCAGATTCAAAATAAGTGGAAACATGACAGAAGTGTGGTGAAGAACTCCTCACATGCATCAGGACTCCTCACGTCTTTGTGCAGCCGGACATTGGCGGCGTCTGCGGCTGCTGCCATAAACTCCAGAAGTCTGCGCAGTTCCTCGCGCGCAGACGCAGACAGCAGCTTCAGCGTCAGCTGCAGGACCTCCAAAGCTCCTTCAAACGTCCCGTTCGCTAGATATACAGGTAAACAGATGCTCAGACACAAGGAAAAACATTGTGTTCTTTTAGGAAAGAGTGAATAAGCGAGTGAGGAATAAGTGAGGAGCGTTAGCTTCACCCAGGAGTTCCATGATCTCGATGTAGACGTCTGCCATGCTGTCACAGAGGAGAGGCTTGCGCTCCATGTGTCCGTAGTGTTTTTCCAGCACATGAAACAGCAGTAATTTGCATTCATCGTGGCCTGAGGGTCTGACCTGTCCATCCTCTTCCTCACAGGAGAAGCTGGGCATTTCTCGGCTCACCTCCACCACCAGCTGATCCGGGAGGAAATCCAGCAGGTCAATGGCTGCCGACAACCAAACATCAGCTCTGGATGGAGGAAGACTATTATTAGGCTCATCTGAGGTTTCATTTCTTGACTGATTAAAGGTGGAGATTTCTCACTGGGATTCTTTGAAGGCCTTCAGAACCTCTCGGTCGAGGTAGCTGCTGGTGTAGAGCAGGCCTGGCTCATTATTACTGCCCCGGGACGGGGGCGAAACGATGTGTGCGCAGTTCAGCACCCCCTCCAGCAGGGGGAGGTCTATCAGCTGAGACAGCCTGCGTATCGTCTGCTCCTGCCACACTTCTCTGACCACTGAAGGAGAGTTCAGATCAACAAACTGTGAAAGAGGAACTTCACCGCTGGCAAAATGAGCTTTTAATTAAACTTGGCTGAGAGAACAGCGTGATGAAAATCTGAAAGTTTGTAGTCGGCATTTCAAATTGGATGACCACGAACAGTGTTTTAGGCCGAACGGAGGGGAAAAACTGAAAGAAACCACCGTTTTCATGAAAGCACTGGAACTGTCAAAAGTTTGGATTTAAAAATAAAATAAAGCATTTATTTATTTAGAGCTAGTATGCCACAAAGTAAATTTTTTATTATATATATATATATATATATATATATATATATATATATATATATATATATATATATATATATATATATATATTTTTTTTTTTTTTTTTTTTTTTTTTTTTTCCTTTGAGGTATACTAGCTCTAAAGTGGAAAACGAAATTGACAATTAGATTAAAAACATTTTTTTTTTGTAATACTATACCATGTTTCCACCTCAGTGTTAAAGAATTATGAGATAGTTTAAAATAAAGTAACAATTAAATTTCAAATTTAGGTAGAAACTTTTAAGTCTTAATATAATCTGAATTTGTTTAAGATATATTTTTAAAAAAAGCTTGTCTGCCTCAAAGTCAAAAAATTAAATAATTGTGACTCTAATCCATTTGGCGGATTATTGGATTTTTTGCGGATAAATGGATCCTTTTAATCCATCTCATAATTCTCTTAAATTCTGACGTGGCTGCATATTATGCATATTGCAACATTAAATATTTACATTTTTTAATCCAATTATATATATATATATATATATATATATATATATATATATATATATATATATATATATATATATATATATATATATATATATATACAGTGCAATGCATAAGTGAATACACCCATGCTAAAGTTGACTAAAAAGAGGAATAAAAAAATCATCTTTTGGAAATTGAACTTAATGCCTTAATTTAAAAAATTAGGAAAAATCCAACCTTTAAGGACACCAATTTTCTTTGTGAATGAATAATGTATCGTAAATAAATAAATGTTCTTCCTTAAAATACATGGTGCATAAGTGAGTACACCCCTATGTTAAATTCCCATAGAGGCAGGCAGATTTTTATTTTTAAGTATTTATTTTTTATTTTTATTAGGATGCTATGCATCCTGATAAAGTTCCCTTGGCCTTTGGAATTAAAATAGCCCCACATCATCACATAGCCTTCAGCATACCTAGAGATTGGCAAGGGGTACTTTCCATAAGATCATCTCTCAATGCAAATCAAACTAGCTATTAGGCTAACTGAAATAAAACCATGCCAATCTCTAGGTATGGTGAAGGCTATGTGATGATGTGGGGCTATTTTAATTCCAAAGGCCAAGGGAACTTTGTCAGGATGCATAGTATCCTGGATCCATGAAGTAACTGGCCTTTAAAAATAAAAATCTGCCTGCCTCTATGGGAATTTAACATAGGGGTGTACTAACTTATGCACCATGTATTTTAAGGAAGAACATTTATTTATTTACGATACATTATCCATTCACAAAGAAAATTGGTGTCCTTAAAGGTTGCATTTTTCCTAATTTTTTAAATTAAGGCATTAAGTTCAATTTCTAAAATATGATTTTTTATTCCTCTTTTTAGTCAACTTTAGCATGGGTGTATTCACTTATGCATAGCACTGTATATGTATGTATATATATATATATATATATATATATATATATATATATATATAAAAAAAAAAAATTTATTTATTTTTTTTACAAAATTGTACATTCCGTATCATTTTTTTTTACAAAAATAAATAAAATATATATTAGGGCTGTCAAACAATTAATCGCGATTAATCACATCCAAAATAAAAGTTTGTTTTTACATAATATATGTGTGTATAATTATTTTCTATATATAAATACACACACATGCATATATATATTTAAGAAATATTTGCATGT
>NC_137144.1:24053352-24138352 GCF_949319135.1 Squalius cephalus
GTCTTTATTCAGTGTGTTTCTCAGCCTGAAGGACAGAGAGAAAGAATCACAGACCAGGACACCAGGAGGAGAGACGGGCCGAACACACCGAATCATGGCCACAGCAGACACGAGACCGCAGCACATCCTTCCGTCCGACCTCCGCACACCGAGCCTCACGTCACGGGTCACCGGCACCAGAACCGAGCTGTCTGACACCACGGCGGATCCGCGGCCAGAATGAGGGTGATTTACGTCCAGAACGCCGGCGTGGTCGCTGCTTTCTCGCCTGAGATTTTCTGCGGTAGATTGAAACAAAGGAATAACGGAGAAATCATGATCGAACGCGCCACGGGAAAGAGAACACGTCATAACGGAGTAGGAAACGTCATAATGGAATAGAACGCGTCATAATAGAATAGAGCACAATAGATACGTTGTCGTTCTAATTGTGAATGATACATTGTAGCAGTTTTATAAGTGCCATAAAAACCACTTGGCACGTGTTCATTAGATTCTTTTTAATAATATGCCTTTTTAGTCCGTTTTTAATCCATATTGAACCCGGTTTTATCGTTCATAATTAGACTAGGAATATTATTTTTCTTTAGATAGCCTGCCATAGCTGGCTATAGGTAGAATAGATAGACACCTCATTAAAATATGAGTCATTATTGACAATCATAAATTAGTTTATATCTTAACATAATTAAACCTTTGCATTGTAATTTATTTATTTATTTATATGCTAATTAGGTATATTAATTAGGTTTTATATTATCAATATTTCAAAGCATTTAGTCAAGGTATTTAAACAGAGGGAGGTTTAAAATATCCTCCCGCGTGATGGAGACACAAAGGCCAGGTGACCCGCCGGGCCCCTCAGTGGTGGCGGTGGCGAAGGCCCCTGAGGGCCCCGGTGAGGTAAAACGCAGCAGCTCTGGTGTGAAGAAACATCATCACAAACACAACCTCAAGCATCGATACGAGCTGCTGGAGACCCTGGGGAGAGGAACATACGGCAAAGTCAAGAAGGCCATCGAGCGCCATTCTGGAAGAGAGGTGAGCATCTGCTAAACCAGTCAGTCTAATGTCATAGTTATTCATCTGAACTGGTATCTAAAAGTTTGTAGGTTCAAACCCTGCAAGATACTTAATTATGGTAATGCCATGATACACTGATATATACCAGTCATTGAAATTTTGAATCAATGAATCATTTGGTAAATGTAGAGCACTGGCCTGGTTCTTTGGCCGGCTGTAGTTTGTCATTTAGGGTGTCAGCTAAGCTATAATAATCCGTTGTTGTGTTTGGCTCGTTTCAGCCCATCTCATGGGAAGTCCACCCCACGAGTGTGCTCCGCACGCGTTCAGTGGTGCAAGAGCAGATGCTTTAAATCTTGTGTAAAGTTGCTTTAATGGCCCCCAATGAAACGCATCACACTTCAAACAATTGACCGTTTCTGTTGCAGTTGGGTTCAAAGGTCACTTCTGACCGCTCACCATAATAATGCGACCGGTGACCTATGTGTTAAAGACCTTGAGTTATGATCTTGGGGTCACTATTGAACCAGCATAGTTGACCTAGGCACTGACCTAGTTGCCAAGTTATGCTTTGGTCATCTAGGTCAGGCAGGGCTTAAATGCTCGTTTGTTCATTAATCAAACATACCGGATTCATTCGGCACGCTGCGGCACGTGGCTTTGGTTGTTGTTTAACATTGCGGCTCGGTCACCACAGAACCCAGAACAGCTGCTGGAAGCAATGAAATCTTGCTAAAGTTCACCCAAAAATGAAGATTCTGTCATTGTTTTCTCACCCTTATGTCATTCCAACCCTTTCTTCTTGTGGAGAACAAAAGATATTTTGAAAAACTTCTCAGAGTTTTTGGTCCATTCAATGAAAGTCAAGGGGGTCTAGTTTTGTTCGGACCCCAGCGTTCTTTTTATTATCTTCTTGTGGTCTGCACAAACAATGTTGTTGTTGCTAGTTATTTCACCCTGAGTCAATTTGTTCATGGTTTTGAGTGTTAGCATTTGACTAGCTTCAACCAAGTGATTGAATTTGCACTAAATTACTGTAGAGTTTGATTGTATGTATGGGAAACTAACTAAGAATGACTGTTTGCTTACTTGTGTTTCGTTATTAGCATTTAGCGATGTTTTTTAACCTGCCGAATAGACCTGAAACACATTCTTGAGACGTGACCTAGCAGTGAAACACCCTCTAGTCATGTATATTTCCATGGCAACAATATTGTTGGTGGCTGTTATGAGCTGTAAGTGAGATATATAGCCTTCTTTTAGTTTAATAATTTACAATACAGGCTATTTCACAACACAGTCTCACACACACACACAGGTCTGAGTGTATCGGTGGGCAGTGTGCCATCAGAGTGTTGGCAGGCTGCTGAAGAATGTATGAGTGCACTCTAAAAGACCTAAAAATAAAATGGTGCACACACACATACATGTTTTTTCATTTACCTCAAACTCAGACGCATGGTAAAACATAATTTGTCATGCGTGTTTGTGGGCCCATAAACATAAAGTCACTCAGAGAGACATACGGTGTTGTTTTCTGGCACCAGTTTAGTGTGCTTAGCAGGAATTAATCAGAAAAACTGTTAACCAGCCGGACGCACTATCTGTAAAGAGTTATAGCGCAGACGTATGGATAACAGACATAGAAACCACTGATAACTGCTCACAGAGACTAAACATTTGAAATCACAGTCTTAAAGAGTAACTCTTGCCAAAATGCAACCTAGGGTCTTTTTGTTAATCTACCTCAGGCAAACTTTCCTTTAAAAGCATAATTAGAATGGAAACGCCACTTTTAAGTTTGACCGTATTTCCGTTTTGGTCAAATTGCATTTTGAATGGGAGTGCTTGGGGCACTTCTATGATAGCATCAAAAATCGCTATTTCTAAAACAATAAGAAGGCTCGACACAACATGAAACTTTGCTCGAAGTATCACCAGGGGCTCTACACATGAACTCCAGCATTGAGAACATTGTTTGTGTTCACAGAGTTTACTAAAAATAATTTTGAACAACTCACTGTAGCTGTGTCCGCCGGCATTTTGACAGTCAAAAATAGTCATTCAAATTCAAAATTCCCATTCAAAATGCAATTTGACCAAAACGGAAATACGGTCAAACTTAAAAGTGGCGTTTCCATTCTAATTATGCTTTTAAACGAAAGTTTGCCTTGGGTAGATTAAAAAAAGACCCTAGGTTGCATTTTGGCAAGAGTTACCCTTTAAGACAGGCCTACACCCGTAGGAAAGAAAAATCACACTGCAATATTTTGATTCTTTTTCATACATTGCTTAAAGTGATAGTTCACTCAAAAATGAAATTTCTGCAATCATTGAATCACCCTCATGTTGTTTAAAACCTGTATGACTTAGGGGCCTTTTTTTGGGGGGCCTGAAAATGCAAACTTTTGAAAACAGGATTCAAAGTGCAAGTTTTAGAAAATGATACCGTTATAGTCTCCGTGTAAACTACTGAAATGCGAATTTGTGGAAACTGTGACGTCATGTGCATACATATCACGTGTTCAGTCTATATTCAGTCGTGTACTGTTTCTATACAAAGAGACATCGCCAACTACTGGCCTGGCAGCAGAATACAGTGTTTTTTAATAGTTTTCTGTGTGAACAACATTGTCCACTGTATGCGAAAAACACAAAACACAAATGGAATACAAAAGAAGCATTAGCGCCCCTCTGTGGCTTCGCTGAGAATGCACCATGAACTCACATTGCGTTGTAAATTGCATTTCGTCACACTTTACAATGCAGCAACGTGTGAAAACTCACTTGCATACTTATGCATTTACCTGTTTTTTTGTTTATTGTGTTCTGACACATTTTGCAGCGCAGCATTTTAAATTGGGCTTGCATAATGAGAAACGTTTGCGTTCACATATTGCCTAATGAATAGAAATTTTTAAATGTCAGAATGCAATACCGCATTAAATTGACTTTTCATATTTGCATTGAGTTATGAGGGTATTCTGATTTTCTAGTGCAACAATGTTTGAAATAGAGTTTGTGTAATAGCGTTTGTGTTCGCAACTTGCATTGCGTTATGAATAGCACTGAATAACGCAACAACTCACAAAATCAAAGCTGTGTACATAGAAACATTTGTGGGTTTTTGCTTGCATTGTTCATTTTTTTTGACACATTGCGGCATATGTGATAACAATATGTGAAATTGCACTTGCATACTAAGAGGCATATGCATACTATTAAAAATATTTGCATTCGGACATACATTGCAACACGTTTGCATTCACTTAGTTGTGTTGTAATAAACAGCAGTTTAAAACACGTTAGAATCCAACAATGCATTTAATCAAACTTGCATATCTGAAAGTGTAATGCGTTTGGGAAATATATTAAAAACTAATGTTAGGTACGATTAATCGCAATTAATTACAGAAAAATGTGCGATTAATACGTCAACTCAGTACTTAAATCAAACACAACTGCGATCTTCACTAAATCTTTTGAGATAACCAGCCAATACAAGCAGCTCATATCATTTTTGGTTTTGTGCCTCTCAGTGATGTCCCTTTTGTTGCTGAACATAATGTTTATTATGATAATGCTTTACTATCTGTTATTATCACGTACACAGACAAACACAAAGTTCTGACTGTTGATATATGCCACAATCCAGTTCTTGACCTCTACTCCTATGACACAGATAACCGAAGAAATTGCACAACATATTTCTTCTTTATGGCTTTACCAGCCTGATTCAGCATAATGACCCGAGCAGACAGACAGATAGCATGTGTGTGTGAGCTCTCGCACGTAAGAGGTCAGTTCTGTACGTGTTTGCATTGCATTTGTGTCCGTCTGAATGCACAAACAAGATCGGATGTCCACAGAACATAACGTTGAACATTCCTTCCACGGTGTGATGAATTGGTCACATGTCCATCATGTTTGTGTGTTTGTCCGTCTGCAGGCGAAAGGTCACTGTGACAAGTCAAGTAGACAAACATTTGAAAGTCCATCTTGAGCAGGAAATGAAAGCGTTGTGGAAAATTAATATCCTGTATGGGGGCCAAACCAGCATGATAGAAATGCAGCTGGCTCTAAATTCTAAATTCATATCTGAGTCTCGGTCATCAAAGGGAAACAAAATGTTACGTTCGCTGTAGTGTTTTCATAGGAAGCTGGTGGCCTCTAGCGGTTGAAGGAGGCAGGGACAGTTTATTTCATGAAATTACTTATTCAGAATCAGCATGTTGTAGGTGGTTTTCTGAGTGTTATGCAGTATTTCTGAGAGGTTTTAGGTTCAAATCCCTAACCCTAACATCATTAATGAAATGCAAAGACTCGTCTGCACTTTTATTGATCCTGTATTCTGTTCAGTTGGCTTGCACACAGATAAACAAATAAAAAGCTCCACTGGTCGGAATCCTGTTACTACCTCAGTGGGAACGCAGTCTTTTTTTCTTCCTGGAGATTATTTTAAACTCTCGCTCCTGCTGCGTATGAACAAACTGCGACATTAGTATTCCTGGCGTCTCCAGCGGACCTGGCGGGAGGTGAATACCTTCAACTGCACATAACTTCATGAGCTCATGGAAAACACTCCGTGATGGCTTTCCAATAAAGAGCAGGACTTGCCCATTCTGCTTTTAGAGAACGGGCCCTGGTTTCTGGATTTGTTTATGTCTTTTTATTCCACATAATCAGTTTTGAAGCATTCCGCTAGGGCTTTCCTTTTATGGATATAGTCGCTAATTTACCTTCAGCTCCTCGGAAACATGTGGTTTTGGTTTCTCCGAGAAAAGCAGCGGTTTGCTTGCATGCTCGCCATTAATGTGAAGACCCTGTTCTGGGAATTACAGCGATGATGAGAAGCCACATGGAGGAGCGGATAGACCTGTTTTAGGGACTATTTGTGGCCCTTCAATGTGTAGGACATCACAAAACAAACAGAATTGACAAAGGACTTCCTCTTTTCCAATGAAGGTCTGTCATCGGCTGACTCATTGTTCCATTTGTTCTTTAAAAGGACGTGTAGCACACGCCTGGGAGGGGAGATAGGACAGAAATAGACAGGAAATCACTACCCAGATATCATTTCCTCTTCTGACATCATTCATCAGGCAGTGAGCAGGGCATCTCCTGTCTGCCCACATCTTATCTCCTGTTCGAGTGTGTTTAGGTCATGTGAAGGTTATATAGAGACATCAGTGCAGTGTCCTCAGGACCCATGAGAGCTGAATAAACACACGAGAGAGCTTTCATTCCGCTTCCAAACACTGCACCCTCATTTTCCACCAAAAAAAAAAAAGAAAACATCAGGAAAATTACACGGCAAGAGTCTGAAAATATGCTCAGTTGTGACGTGTTTATGGGATAATTCTGTGTGTGTGTGATGGGATGATTAGACCTCTCCGTCTGAAGAATCTACTCAGGTGTTTTTCTGACATTCAAGAATAGAGTGTTTTTGTGTGAGTGGTTTAGTGCACATGTTTAAACAAAAAGCCATAAAAATGTGGCTTATGCTGGCCGCACGCGCTTGAAGATTTTAAGATCCATTTTGGGCCTGATTTGCACCCTCTTCAACGATTAGGGGGGCGCGGCCCAATTTGAGACTTTTTTTCCAAAAAAATCCTCAATTGTGTGTAGAGCTGCACAATTCTTGGTAAATTGAGAATCACAAATTTTTTTTTTTTTTTCTTAAATAGAGATTGCGATTCTCCCACGATTCTGAGCAGACAACTAAATAAAATAACATGTAAATTACCAGAAGTTCTAACACAATATTATTCTGAATAATGTTTGAAACTCTTTCTTCTCTTCAGGTTGCCATCAAGTCTATCAAGAAGGAAAAGATTAAAGATGAACAGGACATGGTTCACATTCGACGAGAAATCGAGATCATGTCGTCTCTTCGCCACCCACATATCATCTCTATATATGAAGGTATCTATCTATCTATCTATCTATCTATCTATCTATCTATCTATCTACTGTCTGTCTAGTGTCTACCTTTTAATCAATCCACTCAAACTCAACAATGAATAAAACATACATTTCTAATGAATCATAGTAATCTTTCATTGACTAATAATAGGCTTGTGTCGTGAAGGACAGTAAAGTCCTTTTGTTTTGTTCATGCAATAATATTTCAATGAAACTAGATCAGCCTCGGTGAATATGACCCTCCCCATTCCTGACCAGCATGTGTTTCAATGGTTAAGATCTCCAGAGAAAGCCCTGTGTTGATGATTTCTAAAGACGTTTTTGCTGCCGTCTAGTTTCTTCTGCTGATTCTGTGCCACGGCGGGCCTGGCGAGCTCTCGGCGCGCTGACTCGACGGTTTTTTTCCGCTCAAAGTCCGTCTGGGTTTAATAGGGCAGTTTATTTTTGAAGAGTTGCAGTATTCATCTTTGTTCTGTGTCATGACTCCGCCTGTGTTGTGGTTGGCTCGACCCAAAGAAGGGAGAACACCTCTTTAAACGAGTCTCTGGAGTTACCAGCTTTAAATGAGTCTCCAGAGAATAATTTTTTTCTTGTGTCTGGCTTTGTCTTTCATTGCTCCAGTGTCAGAGTGTCTTTCTCTTTTAATTTAATCTTGCCATGTTAAATTATGTTTATGGGTTTGGGCTGGTCGTGGAAATTTTCGGATAGAGGAATGAATGTGAATTGCTTGTGTACCCGTTTAGCAGCGTGAACTTTCCCAGAGGAACATTTTATTACTCAGAGGTTGCTCTTTAATTGCTCAGGAGATTTAGAGCTATAGTTAAAGTATTAAAAATGTGTCAATCGTTTCTCCTAAAATTCCACACAACTGAGACAACTGTTGACATACAGTAAGACAATAAAACTCAAGCTCATAGTGAGATCTCTGACTTTTGATTGCAGACTTGTTTGGCAAATCTGAGCACAGTTTGAGACATTTGAAATGACTAGGGTGTTGTTTTGGTTATACTATTTCAATAGTCCACTTTAGACATTCTACTATCTATAAGTAACTTTGCAATTACTAGTCAACTAACTCTCATTAATTTGCATTTACATGTAAACTAACTCTCATTAGAGTATTAGTAGACTCACTGCTAGGTTAGGGTTTGCAGAATAAGTTAACATGTACTTGCAATGTTACTTGTAGTCAGTAGAATGTCTGTAGGGGAGCATCAAAATAAAGTGTTAGCAGATATTAAACAGAGTCTACTAATACTCTAATGAGAGTTAGTTGACATATAGTGGCAAAGTTAGTAGAATGTCTATAGTGTACTTTTTTCAGGGGAAACTTCTAAGAATCAGGAGTTTAGTTTGCATTCAACCTCATTGTGATTGAGACGAAACAGTTAAGATGTTAGAGATCTCATTTGGGACTTTCCTTTCCTACAGGCCACAGTGTATTTGTCAGACAGACTTTCTCACATGACTGTAGAATTTGTCGCCGAGCTTCAAGATTTAGCACTTTGAGAAGACTGACTTTGACACAGTAAATATGTTAACTCTGTTACCCTCTCTCTATAAACTGTATTTGCACAATCCCAGAAGGCCTTGCGCTCACATTCCCTGCTGTTCTGTGGAAAGCGGTGGCGGATACAAGAGATTCTGTAAAAAGATGAGAACCGATTCTGGACGTGTGACAGGAGCCGGCGGCAGCGCCAAACTCTTGGGTGGGGTGATCCGTACGAGGATTTTTGGGGTTTTGCAGAAACAGCCACTTTCTGCTGTGTCGGACTGTAATTTGCTGTGTTTGTTCCTCTGGATTTTTCGGCTTCTCCTGGTCGTTAGTGGATTCTGCTGTGACTTGATGAACTTTCTGGACTGGCCACTACAAAACAAATTCTTTTCGATGTTATGCATCCTGTAGTTTTTTTACTTGTACTTTTTCATTGTGGGTTGCATTCTGAAGAAACTAGGCGCCACCGTACATTTTTATTTTTGACTGGACGCCTCCTTATTGAAGCCTTGGCCTAAACTAGACATGGGTCACGATAACCAGCTGGTCAATTACTGAGGCCTCCAAATGTCTCTAATTTTTTCTTATATCCTTCTTTATTGTAATATACATATACAAATATGCATTTTATAATGCATCTCATATGTGTATATAAATATATATCAGATTTTCAACATGATGTTGTTTTGTTTTACAGTGTTTGAAAATAAGGACAAGATAGTGATCGTCATGGAATACGCCAGTAAAGGCGAACTCTATGACTACATCAGTGAACGCAGACGCCTGACCGAGAGAGAGACCCGACACTTCTTTAGGCAGATTGTCTCTGCTGTGCACTACTGCCACAAGGTACGCACCTCGTTTATCTCTTTCTTTTCCACTCTATCTCTTTCTCAATCCCTTTCTCCTTCCAAAGAGAGCCTCATGTGTCATCAGGGTTCCTGCAGAGCGTGCACGTGCAGTTATTCGATGAAATCGGGCTGTGCAGTGCGAGTCTATTATCTTTGGCTCTTGTCAGTTTGGGAGGAATCTTGGAACAGACAACTGATGTGAAACAGCTTTGCATCATGGGTCACACATTTCAGCTTTTAGCAGAGTTGCCGATGGAGTAATAAACCAGCCAACTGTACATTTCCGTGAATAAGGTCTTTCCAGTTTCTTACAATCAGACCTTTTCTTTACGTTTTAATAGAGTTTTAAATGATCTTGATGCAAAGCTAAGCATAAAAATACATAGGGAAAACAAATACTAGATACAAAAAGCCATTGTAAATAGATTTTTTTTATAACTGATATATTTATATTTACAACTGACGTTTCTCTGGTGTCATGCACCATTTTTGGGTGAGTTTTTTTGTCGGCACTGGGCTCGTTGCAATGCATTATGGAATTGCATTCACATACCTTATCATCAAAATACTGTCTAATTAGGCAGATCACTAGGTTTTGAAACCTAGTTGGAGTTTTGCATCACATCTAACAAATGAGACAGTCCTGTTCCCCCATGATGCACTGCTCAGAGTCAATCAAGGTCTCCATGGACCTGCACTGGGTGGGCTGGTTTGCAGCTGAAGATGACGTGATGTCATATTTCAGGGCAGGGGAGCTCCCAGACACCAGAGGGGAGGGTAATGAGTCATCATCACCATGGGCAACCACAATGTGGGGGGATTTTCGGGTGGGGTCCATCAGACAACATAAGAAAGCAGTCTGTTAAACTGTCAATTTATAGTCCATCTGCTAAAAGCTGTGCATGCTGAACACATGCTTCTTTCATGGTCATCAAACATCTGTAATGAAATCTCTCAGATCCCAAACCCCTTGTGGATGGGTTTCCGGGTGTGCTGTAACCGAAATGCTGTTTGTTACTTTGAAGGAAACACAATCTTGTTCCAATCAAGAGCGGGTGTCTGAACAGAACTGTAATTAGAGATAGTGTTTGTGGAACATATGTCAGTGGTTAATTGGTCGTATTCTGTTGGCTATGACGATATTATCTCCAATCTCTAAAGTGTATTCTGACGTTTTCTTTACAGAATGGTGTTGTTCACCGGGACCTGAAACTGGAAAATGTGCTACTGGATGAAAACGGTAACATAAAGGTGAGAACGTTTTTTAAGTTAGGTATGTCCTGAAACAGTTAGTATGTCCTAGTTCACATACGTACTATATATAGTATAACACATTAGGATTAGTGCATCCCAAATTGAACATTGAAAATATGCTGTTTTCAGTAGGATTTAAATGTAAATGTGAACTTCAAAATTTTAAAATGATGGGCTTCATTCATGAAACATGAGCAGAACGTTGAATGAAACAATGAGACGTTGAATGGAACAAACACTTGCTAAACCAGAAAAATAAAGTTTTAGCTGCACTGGTTCTCTAAAACAGAACAACTTGTTTGTTGTTCATACAGATTGCTGATTTTGGGTTGTCCAACCTGTATCATAAAGACAAGCTCCTCCAGACCTTCTGTGGTAGTCCACTCTACGCGTCCCCAGAGATCGTCAACGGCAGACCTTACCGAGGTCCAGAGGTGAGGCATGCTCAGATAAAGAGAGCTACACGAGCTGCTCTTTATGTTGAACTTTTTTCCAGGGTCATAATAACATGCTGGAATGGTTTACTACAGGCCTGCATGACGTGATGCACAGGCATAAACCCTTGAGGTTTGCATCATCGTAAATGAAACACCCCACAGTTTCATTATGTTAGCGTGTGAAATCCACTGTGAGCGGCTGTGATCTATCAGAGACAGTCTGTGTGGTTAGTGAAGCCTCGTTCTGCTCTTTGATGGGATTATCCTTCCACAAACCCCTAGGATCAGGCAAACACACGGTTGTGCTTCCCTACTGATCATGGAGCGCAGCTGCATTTTCTTTCTCCAAAAGTCTCTGATTATACATGTCAATCCTGGGTCAGAGTTAAAAGGTTCTTTAGAGCTTTACATGTGTCTCTCTTGTGGTATACAGCCCAGGGCATTTTAAGATAGAAGTAGTTCAGTGTACTTTATAGACTTTAGCATGCAATAATTTGCTGCAATTTTCCTCAGGGGTAGAGAAAACAATTCAATGTAGAGGATGTAATCAAAAAGCCAAACCTTGCAATCAATTAAATCAATAAAGTCTCTTGCCATGGTGACCACCTTGAGCTAACAATCACTCAGGTCCATAAGTGATATCCCGTGAACTGACAACTCAACCTGGAAAACCATTCAGGCTGCTGGGGAGGTCATGAGATTTCTAGCCTACATACCTTGTCCTTTCACTCTACAGGACTTACATAACTGACTGCTCAGGGTGATGTCTTGTGTAATAGAATGCTTCGAAGCAGACTGATAGCACATAGCGTGCCGTTGAAGCTAAAAAACACCCTGAAACCAGCAAAAGCGGGAGACTGGTACCATCTGATGCTGTTCCTGCTTGCTGGAGTGTCCAATTACTTTCCTAAAAAGTCCATAAAGTCATGCTATAAATAGATTCTTGCATGAAAGCACAGTCTAACCAACCCAGTCTTGTCAAGTGATTTCTATCACCCCTCCGTATGACAGGATGTCTGAAGTGTTGTTTATTCAACTTTTAGCAGTAACTCAATGTTCTTTTAGAGTCAGCTGACATCAGTGCCATCCATTATTTGTAGGTGGACAGCTGGGCTCTGGGGGTGTTGCTGTATACGCTGGTCTATGGTAGTATGCCGTTTGATGGAGGGGACCACAAAAATCTTATTCGGCAAATCAGCAATGGAGAGTATCGAGAACCATCCCAGTCATCAGGTACTGGAACTATTGAATTCTTTAGACAATGTTTAAAATGCGTTTTGTATAGAGAAATGTTTATTCGAGTAAACTTGTCTCTGATTATGCTAAACAAGAAGCTGGTTTGGTCTTTTGTTTAGATGCTCGTGGCCTGATCCGCTGGATGCTGATGGTCAACCCTGAGCGGCGGGCCACGGTGGAAGACATCGCCAATCACTGGTGGGTAAACTGGGGATGGAAGACCAGTGTGTGTGACTGTGAATCACAAAGGGATGCTGGCTCGCCCATGCTGGCTCGTCTCATTGATTGGCAGAACCGGACTGAGCCACGACCCACTAAAGCCGTCCGGTCCGAACCATTCCTGCTTGTCCGTCAACGGCCCAAAAAGTCCAAGAAAGAGAATGATGTTGGAGTGTCCCACTGTAATGGAGAGGACAGCCTGGGCCTCAAGAGACCAAAGGGCATCCTGAAGACAAGAACCTCTGAAGAGCAACGTTCTCCAAGTCTGGAGGAGATAGAGTCCGGTGCGGGAACCCCAGAGAAGGAATCTGGGCCTGAGGGTGAAGAGGACGAAGAGGAGCAGAGGCTAACAGGCGACTCTCCTACCAAGACGATTTCCATCCTTCCTAAGAAGGGAATCCTAAAGAACAACCAACAACGGGAATCAGGGTACTATTCTTCCCCAGAGCGCAGTGAATCCTCTGACCTGCTAGGTGGCAACATTACACCTCTCGCCGCCAGCTCACCACCAAAGCGAGCGGTTGGTAGAAAAGGCATCTTGAAACGCAACGGGAAGTATTCTACGTATAGCGGCGCTCCTCCTATGAGCGTCCTTGGGGAACCAGCACCTGGCGATTCAGGTTTATCCCGCAGTCAGAGTCGCCCATCCAGTATTGTAAGGGAGGATAGCGACACCATCACCAACAGTTCCTTCAGCGGTGCTGACTGGCCCCCACCCAGAACCCGTCCCAACATCAGAGGCTGCGTGTCTGCAGAAAACCTTCTTCAGCTGGCCAACTTTAAAGGTCTCCAGGCAGCTCCTCCCCTACATAGTGGTAAATTCAGTCGAGGAACACAGGGCTCTCCAGGGGACAACAGCAGCTTCTCTCTGTTAGGAGATCTTGATGATATGACTCAGGTGTACCAACAAGCCCTGGACATCAGCAACAACTTGTCATAGAGATAGGGGCCTAGAAAGAATGGAGGAGGAGCAAGTGGAAGGCGTTTGTTTGGCATGTTGTTGACGACCAGTGCAAAACTGGGATTCTATGAATGTGAGTCCTTTTTCAATGGGATGATATTGGAGGTTGTGAACAACCAAACCTTAAACCTAACTCCCAACCCTTAACCCTAATTATACCCTATCTTTCCTTACCTTAACCATACCCTATTTTATACATATTCAAAATTTGTATCAAATACAACTTGGGGAACTACAGCCTTGGGGGATTTAAGGTTTTGAAGTGAGTAAAAGTTAAGTTGGTACTCAGTGACATTATCCCCCTACAGGCAAGGAATGAAATTAAATGTTTACATATTAAGTAAAAGGTGAGTTAGCATCATAATAAGGCATCATGTAACAGAAGCCTTGATGAAACAAAAATAAGAGCCAACCGGAGTTTATCAAGCACCTTAAAACTCTCACAGAGCACATGTCGTTTGTGGTCTTTACTTCCAAAAAAAAAAAGAAACCAGGGTCTTGCTCCAAATGAACTGTTGTTGTTGTGTATTATTTATTAATATTTTTGGTAGATTTAGTGATATAAAACTGGTGTGGTCTAGCAGTACTGGAAGAATAAGAAAACTCAAATCTCTCCTTGTCCTTGATTGGAACTGACATATATAATTATTTTTTCTTTCTTGGTTATTGCGATATGTCATTTAAACTGCATATGTAACGATCAAAATCATATTGATCCTATGAGTAGAATCATATCTATGGACTTATAGAAGTGCCTTTTTGTTTTGTTTTTTTGTTTTTATTCAAATTAAATTATGTATGTCATTTCCTTAAGGTGGAGAGAAATGCCAGAGGAAGCTGTCATCAGAACAGCGTTTTATTAATTTTTATTATTTTATTTTATTTTTGAGTTTGTATTGAATGCTTAGAAGAGGCCCAGGACCTCTGAACACAAAGCCTACCCTACAAAACTACCTGACTGCAAGGTTAAATTTGCCCCACTACTAACGAGACTGGTGCTTTACAGTCCATTATTCAAGAAGAGGAAGAAGAAGAATAGTCAGTCTGTGATCACCTTGAAAAGGAGTTTTATTTCCAGAACCTGTTGGGTTTCTGATTGTTTCTGATTGAGTCCTGACAGGAACATGTGTGCATGTAGCACGTGTTTCTCTGGAATGATACTCTTGTGGTTTCTTGATTGGGTTAGGTGACTGTTTGGGGTTTCTGGACAACTTCACCATAACAAGGTTTAACACAAGGTAGAATTGTCAGACACAAGCTCAGCTCTAAAGAATGTTTCAGGAGAAGACACGCTTGTTTGACTATTTTCAAAGGTTTTTGACTGTAGGAACATTGTCTCTCCCAGTGTTTATCTGTTGATGCTTAGGGATCATAATTGCTCAACTCTAAGAATAACGGATTATTGGTTCTCTGTTGAACTTTGATGCCCAAATCACTCCTGTTAGGGCTACAAAAAACAAGGAGAACGATTAGTTTCAAAGCTGTGATGAGGCAGCAAATTCCAAAGGCTCTTTAGAGGCATGTTTGGACTAGAGAGCTTCCCTGTGTTGTAGGTTTAATGGGACAGAAGCTTTATTGTTTCAGAATCTTTAGTCCTTTGTTTGTTGTCTACCTGCAGAATATAAGACGAATGAAAGTGCAATTTAATTTTTAGGCTGTTGTCTAAATGTTTTTAGAAGGTAAGTGTGAAGTAGTTGTAGAGAAAGAGGTATTTTACAAGGTGTGTTCATGAAAGCTTTTATGGATGGAGGACACTTTTCCAGTAAGAGGGATACATAGAATTATTCACTGGAAAGTACGACGTAGCTTTGTATTTTGCTGCATGTGAAGAAAGACTAGTGCAAGTGTAGAAATAGTGAGATGAAGAAAGTAGATGAAAGGATAAGGGAAGTATTTTGTACCAAAGAAGGTGTTTATGGGTAGAAATGTCAGACATTACTAGAGTAAAGAGATGCTATCAGCATGAATGGAAAAATATATTTTGCACCAAAAGTTTCAACTGAAAAAGATAATGGGAGGCATTTTGTTCAAAGGAGGTTCTGGGTAAATATTATAGACACACCTAATGTGTATCTTATCGTACTGCATTTCTGTATTGCATTGTATTGTCAACTGGATTCAGTGATCAAATTATACTATGTTAGTATTTTTATGTTATTGCGCTTCTGTTTTTGATTCTCCAAAATATCGTTATTATTGATTTACCTTACAGAAGGACGTTGTGCGTATAATCAACGATCTCTCCTGGTCTCTACAGGTTTTCAGTGCAAACATGCAGTGCTAATGCTAATGTAAAGCATTTGCATGAACAGACGATCGATCACAACTACTGCAGTTTTATCAGGGTCATTTGATGTGTTAGAAATCTCAAAAGCCGCCTCGCTGATCTGACCCAATATTTGGTGTCAAGATATTCACTATCAACCTTATTTGTCTTAATACTTTAGGACAAAGTTGAGCATACACTCAAATGTGCCATTGCTAACCATAGTGCCATCATAACTGAGATTATAAGAGAGGCGGCCATTGCAAATCAAATGCAAACATGCTTTCAGCCAAACTGGAAATACCTGGTGCATTTTAGTCAAAAGTCAGCATAGAGGAAAACTTGACTGGATATTAGTATTATGTTATTTATGCATTATTTTATTATGGTTAATTACTTTTGTTGGTCAATGCCATAATCTTTTTTGGGGGTTTGGTATCAGTTTGAAAAACCTGGACTGCCAAGGTATTTTTCGTTCAGTGCCTTGCTATCTTTTATGATTTTTGTTTAATTTTTTGATAATAAAATTATTACAATTGCATTTTTATACTATATTTATTGGTGGTGAAGCCATTTAATTTCATTTAAAAGCACTCATACAAAGTGTGCATGTGTGAGTGTGTGTTTAGACGCAAACAAACACTGAAAGACAACTGGAAGAGCAAAATAACAGAAAGATGGTGCATTGTGGTTGTGTTGTAAAGCTTTGGTTGTGTATTCAGCTGCTTTGGTTGTTGTTTGGTGGAGATATCTCACTAACCAGCAGTGTTTTGTACTACAGAATCAAATCTGTGTAAAAACCAACTCAATAAACGGATCATTTCAAAGGAGCTGATATCTGTGTCTGCTTTATTTGAGTGCATTAATGGTTTATTCTTGCATGCATAAGTCAAGGAATATTCTGCATTTAATATTTAGTAGACCAATGAACCATGTGGATCACTGATTTGGATACCCTTTTGTGTTAAACAGGTTTATAACAATATGAGTGTGAGTAAATTATGACAGAAGTCTCATTTTTGGGTGAACTACTAAGCAAGTCAAAGATTTTACACAAGACCAGAGTATGGAAAGGGCACATGAACAAGAGAGACAAGATCTGAAGGGAGAAATATATAAAGGAGAGGCAGCTGTCTTTGCCAGTTTTAATTTGATCCAGAGCTGCTCTCCAAAACCCAAGGAAACAGAACAAGAGACCATATCAGCCGCGTGCCAGAGAGAAAACGAAATTTAGCAGTCCTTCTGCACAAACCAGACAGATCTAAATACAGTTGTCCTTGATTTTCTGGGTTTAAAAGACAATGGATGTGTCTCAATCGCCTGTCTAGTTCAGTAATAAACTTCCTAGAGAGTCCCATTGTCAAAATGGCAGAAAAACTCCCAGAATGCACCTTAAAAACCAATAGGCATCAGCTACATTTACTTGCCAGAGATGTCATTAGGTCTTCTTAATTCTTTTTAAATCTTAAAAAAGTGGAGATGTAGGAAGACAAAAGCACTATTCTGAAGGGATTCGTTTTCTAAACTACAACTATTAGCATTTAGTACAATGTAGCCAAAACCTGACCCACGGGACAGATGAACAGCAGGTGGGCTGGATGGCCCGATTTCACTCTGAACTTGTTCTTTGATTCTGAAATACTGATCCAGGAACTGTGAGAGATTACAGCTGATTATCTGTGATAAATGGACCACACACAGAGAAAGACGAGTCATCGCACACGCGCTAATCAATTCAAGATACGTATAAGCTCATAGACGAAGACCTGATCGCACTCGCACATATTCAGACTTACTGTATAGTCCACAACAGAAGAACAGTCACACATCTGCTTTCTTCTTTTCTCTCCCCCTCCCAACGGCTCAACCTCTCATTCGCTTTCTCTCTCTGTAGTGGTTTGAGAAAGTTCCAGACATTCCTGAAAGGATTCCGCTCGGCAGCAGCCAGCAGGACAACGGCTAAAAATAGAGACGAGGACGATTTGATGAAAGAAGTCTTACAAAAAAATACTCTGGCGGTACCATGGTTGGAAATTAGTATCATATCCATAGTAGAACCATTAAGAGATCACAACAAAGTTCTAAGTAAAAAAAGAAGTTACTTTTCTTTACAAAAAAGATACCATGGTAATACCACGTATTCCAAATACACATTTTTTGGCGCTACTGTTAATGTACCCTTACAAAAAGTACTGTGGCTTTAACATGGTGTCAGATAGCTTAGGGGCTACTATGGTATGTAGGCCTATGCTACATTGAAATATACCATGGTAATGAAAATAATCTACTATAGTATATTGTTTTGATACTTTTTAATATACTGAATGATTACCATATAAGATGGTATTTTACACTGCACTCCAAGGTAATTCAACCAGTAGATTACCATGGTAGCTACATGTCCAGAAAATATACCTTTACAAAAAGTACTGGCGGTACCATGGTACAGTATTAGAATCAGATGGCTATACTATGGTACTTTGAAAAATAGGCTACCATGGTACTAAAAATAATACCACTTACTATGGTGTCCAATAACATGGTGGAACGGTGTCATTATGATGCTGAATGATTATATACACTTCTATATACCAATGTATTTACACGGTACTCCAAGGTAATTCAATGAATACCATGGTATTGCCACAGTAAATGTCCAAAAAACATGGTATATGTTACCATGACAAAAAACTATACCCTTAGTACTGTATCAGTATCAGATAGTAACATGGTACTTTAAAATATACCATGGTATTGAACATAATGCCATGTGCTATGGTACTTCTAAGAATACCATGGTAATACCATGGTACAGGTCCAAAAACTATGGTAGCATGGTACTTTCAATCATGAATGATTATTTAGTACCATACATTTCTTCCATTCTTCCAAGAATACCACTGTGCATGACAAAAATATCATGGCAGTAATGATATTTTTTGTTTTAAATTATCTTGATATTACCATCTGATACAATCAATGAACAGTGGTACTTCCACAGTATGTTTTAACCAGCGCTGTAAATGGTCAGTGAGGAGTATCACACTACCAAAATATTCACAGGAAGACATCTCTATCCCAGGATAAACTCCTGTCCATCAACTCAAGAGCTCTTTCCTCTGAAACTATTTTCGCACCCATCGAGTGTTGAGTTCAGAACTTCTGTGGAAGTCAGGGCAGATCTTCTGTGGATGTTGGGAAGCCTTCATTTCCTCCATCCAACCACTTGTGCTCCATCTTTTGATATCCGTCTTAAAGCTGCGGGAAACACTCACTGATGCATAAAGAGCTTCATGTCTCTCGTTGGTGGAGGAAGAAAGAGTTTTTGGAACATCTGCCCTCTTTTCAAGAAGGAATGGAAACAGTTTTAAAGCAAACACTTGGGGTTGCAGCTGTGTTTTATTTGAGTCACTGATTCAGTGCAAAGACAGATAGGCAGTAAAAATGACTATGCAGTTCAACAAACTGATTCACAGTGACAGATGTGTTTACAAAACTGTGAATCAGTTCACTTGAGTTTAAAATCATTAAATTTAGCATAGTGTTTACACTACGAATGCAATGTGATTGGTTTAAATGATTAGATCAAAATGCGTCACCAAAACAGAGCATTTTTACACCTTTTTACTTGTGATTGGGATGATAATATGGGGTCATTAAAATACATTTCATAGGGCAAATAAATATATGAAGTAGATGATCTACTCTTTGTTTCTGAATGCATCGCCCAGCTACAACTCAGATTTTTTTCCAGGGCCATTTTCTTTGATTAAAACTTCTTTTATCATTCTTTCCATTCCTCTCGCTTTCTCTTATTCAGCCTCCTTCAAATAAACTTTAACGTCTGAATCCGAGAGAGGAAAAGCGTTTATGCCGAGAGCAGTTTGGAAACGGTCTGTGAGTGGAATCTTTGAGATTTTATTTGTGGGAAAGCGCTAAAGAAACTGCTGATGGATTCTACATGCCGTAGATTTAAAGCCGAAGCCGAGAGCGTTTGGCATGTGAAGACTCTAGTTAACCTTCATTCAGGCGGGATTACAAGCGTGGCCTGATTTCAGCCCAGCCCATGATAAACGGGGAAATAGAGAAAGTTAGCCATAGGAAAATAAGATGTGTGACTGATTCGTCCTGTAAAAACTGTAGGATTCTGTTCTTTAAGAGCTCACTAAAGCCTCAGAACACCTAGAACCGGACTGAGGCAGATTTATGTGTCCCACACCTCTTTCTTTTCATCCCTTGTTCAGAGTGGAATCATCTCTCAATTTGCTTTTTCATTTTCTTTTAAAACGTCCATATTGTGCTGTCTCAGTGAAGTTGAGTATTCATTTAGAAATGATGTGGGAGGGACTAGATTTCATCCATCAGGATTTGATTGGATCACGAAAAGTGGGCTATAATATTTTCCCTGCTATAATATTAGGGCTATAATATTTTCCACAGTAATTTTTAGAATAATAAATTTGTGACTTTTTTCTTCCAAAATCATACTTTTTTCCCCCAGGAAAATCAATTTAATATATTTTTGTCCAATAATATTTTATTATATAATATATTATTTAGAATTTTGAGGGGATTTTATGATTATATGCAATATTTATACAATTTGTATGAGCTATTTTTTCTGTTAAAATTAATATATATTTTTCAAATATTTCATATTAAAATAGAGTGAAGGCCTTTAACATATCTGAATCATGTCCATGATAATGCGACAAAAGTCACCAAGTGTCATCCCATTCCGATGAAGCGAAAAATGTAAAACATTTAAACGTAAAATATTTTGTCCAGTTCTGACCGAAGAGGCCCAGAGGGTTAAAAGGGAGAATCCACAAGATATTAAAGGAATCATACATATTAAAGCACAAGATAAACCAAGCTGAATGTAGACCGAGCTGAATGTGCAACAATGGTAATGAAGAATGCTGGAGACAGCGCCCACTGGCTGTTTGGAGGTTGCATGAAAGGGTCACGCCACAAAATAGACAGACAGAAGCAGCGAGCGTTGACCGGATAGAGGAGGGAATAGAAAGAGGGATGGGGTTCAAGGACACTCAGCTGAAAGCCAGTAGGGTCTTCGTGGTGGTCTCGACCTGTCACAGTTAAAGGTTTATGATGCCAGATTTGGCCCTTGTAGTTCACAGCTCTTGTAAAAATCTGTGAGGTCACCTCTCTAAAAACACACACACACACACACACACACACACACACATACACACACACACACACACACAGTCTTTATCTCTTTTCCATGAGGTTACAAAACACACACATGCACAATTGCTCTCACTCAACATATCTCTGACTATCCTGAGTGTTTGCATCAAACATACCCCCGGTTTCATAGACAAGGCTTAAACCTGGACTAAAATGCATGTTTGAGCTGTTTTACCTGAAAACAACTTGCACTGACATATTTTAAAATATGTGCGTGCCATTGTTTTGTCTCAAGATGCACACCAGTAGGAATAATCCTGGCTTAATCTAAGCCCTGTCTGTGAAACCAGGCCATATATAGTCTAATAAATGGTTTAAGTACTGAGCTGGGCTCAGCAATTTTAGTTATAATAGCTAACGTTCTAAGAGGATAGAAGCTGATTGTGACTCTCTGAAATACATTATTTAATGCAGTAACAGTCAATTTCAAACTCTTTCTGCAGTTTACATCGTTCCACCAGTAGGTGTAGTGACTATGAGTGAATCATTGAATAGTTAATTCAACCGATTTATTAAACAACACCATTCATTAGGTGTGTTCGACTTAAGCGGCGGTGCTCAGACCGATCAGTGTATGACATCAAAGTACAGCGAAAACAATTCGAAAGCTTACAGAGCCACTTGGTACTTTGATGTCATACATTGATTGTTCTGCAAAGTCGAACACACCTAGGCTGCGTCTGAAAACTTTGGCAGACTTCAGACAGACTTCTAAGGCAGTTTCACTATTTAATGATCTACAGCAAAATAGAGAAAGTTTTGGTGAAAACTAGCTATTAAAGTAAGTTCTTGCTAGAAATGACATGGAAAACGGTCAAAAAAACTTACTTTTACACTCACTGACCACCAACCACAACTTTCAGATGCCATCTTTTATTTTTGGCTTAACTGTCACGGAATGAATTGTGGGATATCAAAGGCAGCGAAGGATACATACACAAGATAAATAGCCATCAGATGAAGGTGTCTCAGGAGACTGGATGTGAAGCTAACATTGGATTCGGCCCTATTGATTTCATCATCATTCATTTAACATTTTTGTCCAACAACCAAGATTAATTCAGGAACTAATCATGAATCATTGAATCATTCATTCATAAAGGCAGAAAACATTTTTTTTTTTTCTGAATGAGTTGTTGTATGAATCAGTTGAATGAACGATTCAGTGATTATTTCATTCAGCTGAGTGACTTAACACTGATTTATTCAGGAAAAGAGTGGCTGCGTTTAGGAATGAATCATTGAATCATTCATTCAACCGATTAGTTCAACAACACGGAATCATTTAGGAACACCATGGAAATGCAGAATTATAATTGATTCTGCTTTGGCTTCATTTGAAACTATTACGATGGAGAAATGAACCAAGCAACTGGCAGTAAGTGTGTTGAAAATTCTCAATATTTATTTTATGAAATTGTTCTTTACAAGCAAGATCACTCACAATCGTTCCGAATATCATGGGGCTCATTGGATTTGTGTGATTCAGCAGCCTATTTTCCCCTAGTGTGAGCGTGTGAGAACAGCTATTTTGGGAGGGAAAGTTTAAGATACCATCTTCCTCAGCTGTCACGAAGGGAGGAAAACTCCTGATATCAAAGCTAAATTGGCCTTTCTGAAATTACCCTTCATGACGGATGGCGCTCTGGCCCCCTTTTCTCTTAAAAGGGAGGGATATATACTCTTTACTCTTCTGTAAAACAGCAGTGAAATTTTGCTGGGAAAACAAATGAAGAGATAGTCTTTTGAAAAGCAATCCCTCTCTCAGCGGTCTGACCCCCCTGTCGCTCGGGCAGGCTGATGAAAGATTCCCTCCTCCTTCCCCTCCTTCCATCGCACGCAACTCTCGGGAAAACCTGAGAGGAGGAGAGCAGGGTCGGGAAGACAGATGGAAGGAGGGGGTGAGACAAGAGAGGACAGGAGATGCAGAACAGAGGAACGAGATAAGGAGTGAGATGTTCTCAAGATAAATATAAATAAGCAGGTGACAAACTCAAATGTTTTTGTATGTGCGCCATATAGCGCTAACAAAGGGTACTGCAAAATTAATGCGTGATTTCAAACAGCCCCCCATTAAATCAGATTGTCATTTTCATACAGTGATATTTTGATTAGGTTATTGATTACATTTTTTTAATAAATAACTAGGTTTACTGAAATGTATAAAGTAACAAAATATTAAAAACATTAGGAAAACAACAGTAAAAATTATATGATCAATAAGTTATGACAGCATACTTTTACATTGCTTTTTAACTCATCAAAATAAGTTTTAAACTTTTTTAAGTTTACAAGAGTCAACTCAATATTTTAAGTCAGTTTAATGTAATTTAAGTTGAAATGACTTAAACATCCAAGTTGATTGTACTTCATTTAAGGCAGCAACTTTTTACATATATTATTTATAAATAAAAAACTACTTTTTTCTATGTTACAATGTAATTCATACCCAAAAAAAAAAAATTATATATATATATATATATATATATATATATATATATATATATATTCAGAGGAAAAACACATTCATGCCGGTAAGAAATATTTATGACTAGCAAATTTTTTCAATTGATTGAAAAGTTAATTTCTATCCAGCTGGAGCTTCCTGGAGGTTCAAACGCTGTTTCTCCACAGACGGTCTGAATGAAGGCGTGGATCTCGGCCAGCTCTGGTTCTCAGTTGATTTATGCTGGTCTCTATCAAAACATGAGTGCTGAGAGCTTTTGGGCTTGTCTTCGCGAGCACCTGCAGGCTGCTTTCTGCCTCTTTAAGTCTTTGAGAAGTTAAATGTTTAAGCATTTTGGTCATGAGAACATCAAAGCTGGTAATGAAGGGCTTCTCACTCTTCAAACAGCCATCAATCGCACGGTAATCATAATCCTGCGAGTGTGCTGAGCGGCAGAGATTAACACACTGCCTCACATTCCTTACAGCTGACTTCACCCTCTCAGACTTTACCTAACAAAACACAAACTCACAGCTCTGTATCTCTCTCTCAGTGTTCTGTCTTATTTTTGGCATCATAGATATACCCAGTGTAAAAATCAAAACAATCTGTAAGCACTATAGAAATAAAGGTGATTTGACTTAATAAAAATGAATGAGAGAGAGAGTGTCTATGTGTGAATTTGCATTTGTGCAGCAGTGTCTCTTTACTAATAGTGAAGCTGTGATTTTAATTGCTTACAAAATAGAGGTGATACCATCTTGTTGATGAGAAATATAATATAGCTTTTCAGTAGCAAAGCTATTTTACTGATAAAAGTCATGGGAGCATCGTTGCTGTCAACAAGTTTCTGTGCCCCTGACTGTCTGTGTGTGGGCACATACAGACACTCACTCACTCACACATGTTTGTATGACTGTCTGTGTGTGCAGTTTTAATCTAATCAAACATATATCCTTTAGCCTGAAATGTTTGTTGTAACATTTTCCAAGCACGGAGTCATTGTTAAATCTCCAATACTTTTATTCAATCAATATGAATCAAGTACATGTTGTACAATTTCATTTTTACTCTGATCTAATTTTTTTCTTATTTACGCTACATATAAATTGAATGTGAAGAAATCTTTGTTAATCTATTTCAAAATCACAGGTCAACAAAAAAATTATTATGAAATATTCTGAGAACAAAGCCAGCAATTATAAGCATTACAAATGTTAGATTTACTTTGACATCTTTTACTGTTATTTTTTTGTTATATTTTCTTTCATTTTGGGTTGTTAACCCATTTAAGCCCAAGCGCAGTGCATTTAAGCGCAGTGCATAGTTGTTATTTTCCTTTTGTCTGTATTTTTCTAGATGTTGTCCATGTTTTTTTTTTGTTTTTTGTTTTTTTTTCTTCCCTCAATGACATGCAAGCAAATAAAGGATTTCAAAAAAAAAGAAGAAAAAAAAAGGTATTCACTTCCTCCCTGTCACATGAGGCTGTCAACTTCCTACCCCTACTTCCAGGAAGCATGGCGAAGACAAACCCTCCCATAGAAAGGTCATTTTCATGTTACTAATAAGTATTTTTTGTTGACATATATATATATATATATATATATATCTACATAATCATGAAGATCTCTAGAATCATCCAAACAAAACAAATCTTACAAGAGATCTATAGTTTTTTGTATACTTAGTCAAAAGTCCAAGCGGCCACTATAGTTGCCGGTGGGCAAATGCCTTGTTAGTACATATATCATGGGAACATGGGGTATACTGTGTTAATAGGTTAATAAATCAAGGTTATTGGTCTTGTTTAGTGCATAAACATAACTGAAACCTTTAAATGGCATACTGTTCATAAATTGTCTGTACTGTTGTTATTGTTGTTGTTGTTATTGTTATTTGCCTTTTTTTTGTTATATATTTTTTTTCTTCATTCTATTTATTTGTATTTATTTATTTTCATTTAACTTTTTGATACACAATGCCCTGTTATGGCTGCACTTTGTTCTGCACTATGTTCCACAACTTTAACCCTTGTGCCCTGTTCGTTTGCGGTTTAGTCAGACTGTATGGGGTCTGAGAGACCCCAGTCAACAAAATGTGATTTTGTAACTATATATATATATATATATATATATATATATATATATATATATATATATATTTATATATATATATATTTAAACAAATGTAATTTTAATCAGTTTATCATTGTTTTTACTCCACATTTGGACATTTTTACTCCACAAAATGTTCCAAAAAAGAAAAGAAAAATTCTCCAAAAAGAAAAAGACAATTATGTAAAATTCGCCTTATAAAATACCCTCATTTCTAACTTTCATTCATGGGGATAACATGGATAATTTGACATGGTTTAGTGTAAGATTTTTGCCCAAATTTTGGAAAATGCTGTTTTAAAAGTAAAAAAATAAATAATAATAAAATACCTTTAACCAGTAGATGGCTGCAGAGCTCTGAACGTACTAAAAGTTTCAAACTAAAAGACATCTTTTCACAAGTTTTTCCAGTTTCATATCTACATATTATGAAATCACAATTATAACAATAAAAGTTACATTTTGTCAAAGTTTAGCAGTTTTTGTACTGAAAAAACAAACAAACAGTTTTTTAATAATGTTAATAATGATTAGAATCAAACCTGATCAGGATGTTACAAAGAGAAAATAAACATTTCAAACATCTGTTTTTCATATAATTCTACAAATTTAAAGTGTGCCACTTCATTTCTGTCTATGTGTGTTCTGTGTTGTTTCTGATTTTGAGGATGAATTTTGTCCTTTGATAAAATTCATTTGATTCTAATCATAATAATTATAACATTACTGAAAAACAGATTTTATTTTTTTCAGTACAAAAAGTGCCTAAACTTTGACAAAAAGTAACTTTTATTATTATAATTGTGATTTGATAATATGTAGATATGAATACAACTGGAAAAACTTGTGAAAACATGTCTTTCAGTTAGTCAAATAGCAAATAGTTCTGCAGCCATCTAGTGGTTAAAGTGATCATTTGTTACTTTTAAAACAGCATTTCCAGAAAATCCTACACTAGAAATCTTACACTAAACCATGTCAAATTATCTATGTTATCCCCATGAATGAAAGTTAGAAATGTGGGTCAAAAAGACCCTGAACAGCGCACAATGGTTAAGGCAAATGGATTTGTTGTTTGTTGTGTTTTCATATTCAAGAGATTATAAGCTAGGTGCAGCTTGTTTGGGTTTGCATCAAATGTTCTTCGACTTTTATACATAATAAATTTGTTTATGAATAAAGATTGATCTATTGAAAGCAGTTATTTTGAGATAAATGCCAAATGTTCTCCTCCTATTCATATTTTACATTGAGGGGGTGCATACAACATATTTGCCCACCGGCAACTATAGTTGCCGCACATTCAAATATGATTTTCAAGAAAAAAAAAAAAAAAAAAAAAAAAAAAAACTGGGGAAAATAAATGCAGAACATGTTCATATAGGACACTATTAATTCAGAAAAATTTGTGCACAAATGGGTTAAATCTTCTTGGGTTCGCTTCTCTCATCTAGAAGAAAATAATAAGGATAAACAGATCAATCAGATAACGTAGTGCAACAGTAATGCTGTTTAATGTAGTTTAATGTAAATACATTTTAGTCAGATTTTAATCAGAAACAATAGATCAAATCAATAGGATCTCACCTTCATCCATTGGCTGGCTGCAGAAAAGATAAAAAATAATAGTTTAATTTCACATAATAATGATGATGTCTGATATAAATATTACCTTAATGACTTCTCACAAAATTCTGTTCTACCAAAAATAATACATTTCAGTTTTCATGAATTTCATAAAATTGTCAGTAGATGACGGTTCATGACATTATGAAGAATGTGCCACAAATAATACAATTAAAATTAAATGATGGAAAACAAAGAGATACAGCAGCATACCTTCTTGGTAATGGCCCTGGTGTGCCCTGCAGAATTAACAGTTCGTTTAATATTTTTACAAAGATTAATGACAAGTTTTTTTATAAACTTCATTTGCTTACCCCAGCAGACTCAGCGAAAAATGCAAACAGTGGAACACTGCAAAGTTAATCTTCTCCTGGAGGTTTTGAGGGGGGCCATCACTGGCCAGAACAAAGTATTTCTGACCAGAGATGATTTTTTTCACGCTTACTTTGTCCACTTGTCCAGTTTGTTGTGATAATGTTTGACATTGTGAAACTGACCAGTCAAAACTTGATGGAGGTTCTGAAAAACACAAGGTAGCCTATATAATAAATAATACTAGGCTGTGGATGTGTTGGTGATATTTTACTAAAATTTAAAAAATTGTTTTTATAATCGTAATAATAATAATAATAATAATAATAAATAAAAAAAACTATTATACTGAAATGTTTTATATTGTTTCATTGTGGTAGAAAATATTGACAAAAATAACTGGAATTTGCATTGATGTTTGCATCAACACCAAAATAGGGTTAGAATAGTTTCAGATTATGATTCACAAATAAATGTATAGAGATTTGCAAAAAAATTCAACAAATTCATAAATAAATAGAATGAGATCCTAGCCTGGGTTTCCCCATGCTGCCTTGAGCGCAGCGCGATTTTATTCACGCTGCTAGGCACGTCTCAAAGAGAAAGAGGTCTGACGTTAGCCAGGCTAATGAGATCCACAATTCTATAGTTTTTACATAAATTAGTTTATTTGCAAGTAAAAAGATGTGCACACAAATTCACAAAAAGTAAGGCATTTTGTTAAGAGACACGCCATATTGCCCCGAGCAACACGTTCTTGATCAGTGTTTATCAACCCTGAACACTGATTTCATGACATTATGGCCCTGTGATTGGCTATAAAGACACACATGATCCAAGTTGACCATCATGCTTTCACCAGAACTACAGATGTTCTTCATATAACCTTCTCTTATTCAAGACCTGAAATAGGTGGGTCGGATTAGGGAGACATCCAAAGTGTGAATACTGTGAGTGTGCCGTTATCTTGCAACAGGGTTGGCAAACACTGATCTAACAAGCTCAGATATTTGTTTTTGGTCACTGCATAATTCCGATACTATTATTTGTGTTGCATAGTTTTGATGGTTTTAGTACTATTGTAAAACATGGGAGGTGTGTCAATTTTTTTTTTTACATATATGGGCGTGGGCTTAAAGTTTAAAAGAAATTGATGTGTACAATACCTTTGTCAAGTAGATGTTTCCCTCTATAAAGAGAAAAAGGCTTCAGTTGATATTTTTATAATTGAACATTGTCATTAAATGAATATGTTATTATAATGTGTCATTACATGACTCTCGGGAATAATTAATTTAGATTAAATTATAAAAAAAGTTCAGCTCAATCAATGTTTCATGCCCATGATTTTTTTGGTTAGGAGCTATGTAATAAAAACTGTATATTGACTTTTATACTTACCCCAGCAGTTCCAGGGCAAAATGCAAACAGTTGTAGTCCGTAGCACGGTACTTTAGTGTATCGTTCATTGCCTTCCTTACTCTCTCACGGAAGCCTTTA
This sequence comes from Squalius cephalus, assembly GCF_949319135.1. Classification (NCBI taxonomy): domain Eukaryota; kingdom Metazoa; phylum Chordata; class Actinopteri; order Cypriniformes; family Leuciscidae; genus Squalius; species Squalius cephalus. The sequence goes on from NC_137144.1 coordinate 24,082,232, forward strand.
GCAATGCCACATCTCATGCGGAGAACACGGCACTTCTTGTTTTGGACGAATGTCTTCACACCTACTTTAGTCACTTTACCAATCATATTTGAAAAAGATGACAAACAACAGGAGAACCCCCGCATTTTTTCCTGTGAAGTATCAGGCTTTCCTAGAAAAAAAAAAGTATTTATATGAATAATGTATAGCTTTCTAAGGTAAAATTATTAAATATAAACTTATCTTCAAATAGCCTATATATGAAGAAATGCAAGTGTGTTTCTTGCCTACAAAATCAATGACTTCACTTTCTCCACAGTAAACCCCAGCATGATAAAATGGTCCTTTCCCGTCCATGGGCCTTAGAATCAGATCACCTTCTGCAAGCTTTGTTTCATCATATTCTGATATGCCATCCTCACTTTCCAAAACCGTGATAAAATCATTGTGGTCGCCAGACCACAGGAGAGATAACATTTCGGAAAAATTTGTGCCTAAAACAACATATTATACAAATAGTTTACTGCAATAGTATAATCATAATGAATGAGAAAACCAATTCGGCAATACACAGCTTTGTATCATACATATATTTGTATACCATACATAATCAAAAATATAAATATGTAATAATATTTAAAAATTATTTTCAATTCAAATTTACAATAAACAAATTAATACATTAGACTTGCGAGCTAGATTAAGAAGAGTCTGTCATGCAACAGAGTGCTTCTAGTTGTTTTGGTGGGTGGGGCTTTAAAATTTACTTTCTATTTTCAGTTTGTTGAAGAAAAAAAACAGTAAAGAAACTTTTACTTCAAAATGTATGTTTGCAAATGTGTCATACACAATATAAACTGTTTACTTCTAAGCTACTGTCAATACTACTTTACCTCCATGATAAATTCTTCCATGCATTTATGTGCTCCTTTTTTACGAGTTTATGTCCTTGCCAAATTATTATCTACATGAACCGACACTTTGACATTAAGAGAAAAAAAGACCATGAAATGTCCGATTCCAGCATATTCCAGCTAGGGAGTTGCTATTCGGTTGCTAAGGTATTCTGGGTGGTAGCTAGGGTGTTGCTATGCAGTTGCTAGGGTGTTGCTATGTGGTTGCTATGGTGATGCTATGCGGTTGCTAAGGTACTCTCAGTAGTTTCTAGGGAGTTGCTATGCGGTTGCTAAGGTATTTGGGGTGGCTGCTAGGGTGTTGCTATGTGGTTGTTAAGGTATTTGGGGTGGTTGATGTGTTGCTATGCAGTTGTTAGAGTATTCTGGGTGGTTGCTATGAGATAGATGGATAGATAGATAGATAGATAGATAGATAGATAGATAGATAGATAGATAGATAGATAGATAGATAGATAGATAGATAGATAGATAGATAGATAGATCTATTCTTTACAAAGAAAGAATTAGTTAGAAAGAAAACGAAAGATTAGTTAGAAAGAAAGATTAGTTAGAAAGTAAGAATAGTTAGAAAGAAAGAAAGATTAGTTGGAAAGAAAGAAACATTAGTTAGAAAGAAAGAAATATTAGTTAGAACGAAAGGAAAAAGATTAGTTAGAAAGAAAAAATGTAGACAGAAAATTAAAGATTAGTGTGAAAGAAAGAATAGCTTAGATAGATATCTAATGGAGTCTAATAAGTCTCTCTAACTTACCTCTTTGTCTTGGCAAGCTGCAGAAGAGATCAGAAATGCATCAATATAGTGAATATTTCTCAAGTTTGAATATACGTTTAAAACGTAAAGCTGTTAAAAAATATTAATAACTGAAATTTAAAAAATCTATAATATTAACTCTTTCCCTGCCAGCATTTTTAATAAAGTTGCATTCGGCCCCCAGTGCATTTTGTTGTATGAATATCTGAGCATGCAATATATCAAAAGAGAAAATCCAGTGTTGTGACGTATTTCCAAGTGAAAGGGAATATTGAATAGAGGGCAGGGTTTTAATTAAGCGCTCCCCCTCTCCATCTCTCACTCATAGCAGACTAAAGGTTTGAGGGGAGTTGCCACGCCCTCGCGCCATAGCACATGACAAGAAAAGAAGAGAAGTCGTTTCGAGGGGGGAGGGAAGGATAACATATTTGATTAAAGAATATAAGGGCACATGATTTTTTTTAAATTAATGAAGTGCGCATATAAATCATTTGTAATAAACACTACAATACATATAAAAATACAAATTGTAAAATTTGATTTCATGGCGACTTTAAAATAGATTCATGCATTCTTTTTTTATCTACATTTGAATGTAGGTAAGTTTAATTAAAAGACTATTAAAAGCAAAAGACTACATCCAGATGGGATTCAGAATATGATCAAAACACAGATGAGTCGATCGAGTCCATCAACACCCCAAAGCTTCACAGTCCTGTAGCTCGTCCTGGGTCGGCTTTTTATTCAGTAACATTAGGCAGTTTTGATTTATATGCTGTTTAATGTTGATGATCGCATTATTTTACATATGCATCTGCTTATATGCTATCTCTTGTTTCTGCTTCTTCTTCACCTGTGTTTTGATCAGGAGATTCAGTAATCTTTCAGAAAATGTGTAACAGCGCCCCCTACCGTATAACAGTGAAAACACAGAAACCGGAAATTATCAATGGTGGGGAAAGAGTTAAATATTTAGAAGAGACATGAAAAAATTATAAATGCACCTTTGTGGAATAGGTCCTGGTTTGAGCTGCATAGAGGAATAACACACTGTTATTCAATAGTTTATTACCATATAATACATTTATAAATGATTATATAAACTGATTTCTGTCATTTGCCTACCCCCAGGAGTCTGAGTGCAAAATGCAGACAGTTATTTGTCAAAGGATGGTATATCCCATTATAATCCATAGCATCTTCAACCGATTCAGAGAAATTCTCAGGAATAGCCATCCTCAGACGGACGACACGGTACGGCTTTTTTGCAATGAAGGTCTTCACACTTTTCTTGTTCACTGTGCCAGACTGACTGTTTGATGAAAAACTTGTGATTCGATGACTGAATTTTGAGTTCTCAGGAGCTATCAGAAACAACAAAGTCAACTATTAAGAAAAGGATATTTCTACAACCTGTGTTTGTTCATTTTTAACCCCAATACGGACATGATATCTTATTTCAAAGTTAATAAAAAGAAATGATTACCGTTAAACTCAATGACACATCTTCCACAGTAAACCCCAACGTGATAAGGACCAGCGGCACTTATTTTCCTCATAATAAGGTCTCCAGTTTTGATCTTTGATGGTAAGCCTTTGATATTTTCCTCAATCGTTTCAAAATTCTTGTGACTTCCACTTAGTAAGAACTTAAACTCATCCCAAGTAACCATTTCAGCTCTTAAAGATGAATATCTTTATGTTAAAATTTCTTGATAAGACCTGCAGTCTGTCAACTTCTTCTCTTTCCTTCGCATCTGGTTCTCTTTCAGTTTCCGTTTAGTTAGAGCTCACCTGCTTTCAGTGTGTTGCTAGGAGGAACAATACGTTTGTTTAGTTTTTCTTTTTTTTTGGCAGTGGCTTTTTGCTCTGCATGTTCCTCTTCAAGGAACACTTTTTCCACTATATATATATAAAAAAAACTTTGTGCAAAGGAAGGGTTCAATGACCAATAAATAATTTTTATTTTTAAGAACGTAAGTAGGCTATGTTTAAAAAAAAACCTATGCAAAAATGATTCCCTCTTGCTATGTTGATGGGATTGATAAGAAATATAACGTGAACCTGTTTGTGTTCACTTGATTTGTCTGTTTGTACAGACTTCTATGATGTAGCTGCCACAGGATTTTATGCATTTTTTGTACAGTAAATGTGTGGGTAAATCCTTCCCCCTTTGAGTCAGTCTGGGTTTGGGTCACATTACAGGTGTGCTTTGAATAGTTTTATGTGTGTCTTTGGCATTTTCTTCAACCATGTCAAATCTCTTGTTGGTTCAAGAGTTCAATCTGATCCGAAACAGTTGCAGCTCTTAAAGATGGATTTCTCTTCAAGACTCACTGTCCTCCTCCGTAAAACCCCAAAAATCTAATTTTGACCAATTCTTTCAGAAATCTGCTAGTATTAACAGGGAACTTGAACTCAGAGTTGCAAATGCTGACCTGTCAAGTTGTAGAAGAAATCAGAAGTTCATCAACATCAACAAAATGTCTTGACTACACCTGCAGAGTTTCTGTCAGCTTCTTCTCTGTCTTTCTGCATCTGTTTCCTGTTTTTGTTTTTGACTACTTAGAAATTAGGCCATGCACAGGCCACAGTTTCAGTAAGGTTCAGTGTGGTTTTTGTGGGGGGATTTTTGCTATTCAAATGTTCCTTCTTCTTCTTCAAAAAACTTTTTTTTTCAGAGGTGGACAGTCAAAGCAAAGTACATTTACTTGAGTACTGTTAAGTACACTTTTTGAGTATCTACTTTACTTGAGTATTATTTTTTTCTGGAAACTTTTTACTTTAACCTCCAAACATTTGAAAGACAAATATCATACTTTTTACTCACTATATTTCTGTCAAGGTCCTTAAGTAGAAAGTAATTGCAGATTATGTTTTTGTATTGCTCCTTTCAAAACTGTTTTTCTTGATGTGTATTCATGTATTTAACACAGAAACAGTGCATGTAGATGAGAATTGACATCTCAACAAGACAACATTTTTCATGTGGTTGGAGTGTGAGTAAAGGTGCCTTAGAAGATAGAGAGTAGAGTATATAATGTGTGCTATGCGGTAACATTTTCTGTCTTCCCCCACCAGAAACCATTAATGTCAAAACAGTTGTGTTTTACTTGTTTATTGACAACTATTTTGTAATAATATGATGTGATGTAAAAATACATAATTGTGAGTGTTTATTAAAAGGCATAACTATTTATTCAGAATGTCTAAACCACAGTTTGTTTTTAATGTGATTAATACAGAAAACTGAGCTTTTATGTAGGCCTATACATATAATACATAAATGCTAAAAGTCAGATTTTTGGTTTATAGTCTGGTCATAAAAAGCACACAAAAATAATTCTTATTAAAACGTACACAAGTAAACAGTCTTGTGTAAAATGAAAGTAAAAGCTTACAATAAAATAGAAAGTCATTTCCAAAGCCTGCATGTCGAGGCAACATTTTCTATAACATTCTGTGTGTTTTTTGTGTATGTCATTAACAGCTCTCCTCTTGTTTGTGACGGACTCTGCATAACAAGATTGAACTAAAATAATTCTTTATCTTTATCTATATCTAAATCTTTATCAATTGTTAGGTTTACTATTTTAGGTAACACTCAGGGTCCTGCATTAGGATATTAGCTGTTTATTAGTACTTAAAGCACATTTTAATGCCTTATTCTACATCCCTCCTCTGCAATAAGCAGAAATTAGGAGTTTATTGAGGCAAAAGTCTTAGTTAATAGTTAGTTAATAGTGTGAATTGGACCCTAATCTAAAGTGTGACCCTATTTCATTCTTAAAATTATAATTCAACACACTTAGTTATTTGTTCTTAAACAGTAATGTACTATATATTTACATATACACTGTACATATGAATTAATCATCAGTTAATTGTGATTGTTATAATCTAGAGAGTAGTAAAATAGTTGTATAATATGTTGTTTTAGGCACAAATGACTTCCATGGAGGAGATTGATTTCTTAATGTCTGGCACCCGCTACATATAAATTGAATGTGAAGAAATCTTTGTTAATCTATTTCAAAATCACAGGTCAACAAAAAAAATCTTTTTTAGAAATATTCTGAGAGCAAAGCCAGCAATTATAAGCATCACAAATGTTAGATTTACTTCAGATTTACTCATCTTTTACTGTTATTTGTTGTTTCATTTTCTTTAATTTTGGGTTGTTAAAGCTTCTTGCTCTTCTGGTTCGCTTCTCTCATCTAGAAGAAAATAATAAGGAAAAACAGAGCAATCAGATAACGTAGTGTAACAGTAATGCTGTTTAATGTAGTTTAATGTAAATACATTTTAGTCAGATTTTAATCAGAAACAGACAATAGGATCTCACCTTCTTCATCCATTGGCTGGCTGCAGAAAAGATAAAAAATAATAGTTTAATTTCACATAATAATGATATAAATATTACCTTATTGACTTCTCACAAAATTCTCTTCTACCAAAAATAATAAATTCCAGTTTTCATGAATTAATATTTAAAATTGTCAATACGGTTCATGACATTATGAAGAATGTGCCACAAATAATAAAATTCAAATTAAATGATGGAAAACAAAGAGATACAGCAGCATACCTTCTTGGTAATGGCCCTGGTGTGCCCTGCAGAATTAACAGTTCGTTTAATATTTTTACAAAGATCAATGACAAGTTTTTTTTATAAACTTAATAAAACTTTCATTTGCTTACCCCAGCTGTTTCAGCGAAAAAGGCAAACAGTTATTGTTGAACAAATGATATTCTCCGCTATCATCCATTGCAATGTTAATCTTCTCCTGAAGGTCTTGGAGAACAAAGAATCTCTGACCAGTGATGAATTTTTTCATGCTTACTTTGTCCACTTGTCCAGTTTGTTGTGATAATGTTTGACATTGTGAAACTGGCCATTTAAAACTTGATGGAGGTTCTGAAAAACACAAGGTAAAAATAATAAATAATACTAGGCTGTGGATGTGTTGGTGATATTTTACTAAAATTTAAAAAATTGTTTTTATAATAGTAATAATAATAATAATAATAATAATAATAATAATAAAACAACTATTATACTGAAATGTATTGTTTCATTGTGGTAGAAAATATTGACAAAAATAACTGGAATTTGCATTGATGTTTACATCAACACCAAAATGGGGTTAGAATAGTTTCAGATTATGATTCACAAATAAATGTAGAGATTTGCAAAAATTAAACAAACTCATAAATAAATAGAATGAGATCCACAATCCTATAGTTTTTACATAAATTAGTTTATTTGCAAGTAAAATATGTGCACACAAATTCACAAAAAGGAAGGCATTTTTTTTAAAGGGGTGGTAAAATGCCCTTTTCACAAGATGTAAAATATATCTATGATGTCCCCAGAGTGTGTGTGTGAAGTTTTAGCGCAAAATACCCCACAGATATTTTTATAGCAAGTTAAAGTTGTCACTTTTTGGGGGTTTGCAAAAACGCACCGTTTTGTGCCTGGCCCTTTAAATGCAAATGAGCTGACTTTCAAGAGCTCATGTGTGTTACCAGCTGCTATAGAGATGGTAAGTCCCGCCCATCCGTAAAACCCCACTGGACCTCTAGGTTGAAAAATCGCCAATGCAAGTGAATGGGAGAAAATAATTATTTTCTGGTCCCGTTTGAATTGTGCCATGAATGTGAACATATGTTGTCTGTGAATTTTTTGTATAATTTTTCATGTTACGAGTTTGACAGTATATGGTATGATTCTTCGACTAGCAGTTGTGGAAAAGACATAACGAGAAAGACTACATGTCCCCTATGTGACGTCACCCCATAAAGTTGACTTACCCGTGGTTTTCGCCAACCTCAACGATTTTGTCCTCTCCCTGAAAGAAGGCGGTGAAGTGCACCAAAGACACAGCCATGTTTAGCGGGATCCGTGAGCTAGTGTCCGTGTGCGAGTGGTGGTGACGTTTCAAACGCGTCGAAAGCAGCGAAGAGTTGTAGTCCACAAAGTGCTCTCACACAAAGTCTAACCGTATCAAACTTCTACCCTCTAAATTGTAGCATTCTTTACACGAAAAATTATATTAAAAATTCACAGACAACATATGTTCACATTCATGGCACAATTCAAACGGGACCAGAAAATAATAATTTTCTCCCATTCACACATTGACGATTTTTCAACCTAGAGGTCCAGTGGGGTTAGCGGAAGATATTAAAAAACCTATTGCAAGAGAGACTTGTGTCATATCTAAATACCAAAATATCACAGAGACATTACAGCTTTAGAAATGACTTCCTCATATTAGTAATGACCCACAACAGGTTTCCCAAGGTTTTTCAGATACAAGCATTGCTTCTGAAGAAAATGCGAAAACACCTAATCTTACATTAACATCTCTACACTGTTATGGTGGCAAAAAGAAATTTTCCCCATTGACAAGCATTTTAAAAGTAATTGTGTATTTTGACTAAATAAAAAGATTCCAAGCAACATGTAAATTGTATGTACTTTGTAACATTACTGCATGTAATATAAGTTGTGTGAGCTTATTTTGTCCATTAGATCGAAAGATCTGGAAAAAAAGCATACATTTACCCGTAGCCTCCCCTCGAAGAAATCAGGACAGAAGTGGCTGAAAGTGGACAAAAGAGACGGATTAAAACACCAGGTGAAACGGGAATATGTCTCCCTCGTCTACTTTTGATCCGATCAACCCAAACTCATATTAATATCAGGTGTAAAGGGCCAAATTCAGGTTGATAGCTTGAGTGTGGATTTGAATTGGTCTGGCCCCACAGGTCTATAGTATGATCTGAAATGTAAAGCAATTCAAAATTGGTAAAAGGTCCACAAAAATATAACGTTTTAAATATGATAAAAAATATTGCAAATTATTCCTTTATTTCAGACCTCTTGAAAGGATTTTATACATGTAGACCATCAAAACACTATTATTCAAGGCTGATGCAGATATTTTCCTGCTGTACACTAAATGTCTTCAATAGGAGGGGCGCCAAAATATGCTGAAATAATGAAACTGATTTCTGTTTCTCTGAGTCATTCTTGTTAACAGCACAGATGTGAGTTCCTCCTCCTTCCCAATCCATCATAAAATCATTCACCACCACCCGACCTTACACACATTCACACGCAGATCCACCCACACAGACCCTCATTTGGATTCACTTTTTTTGATTGCAACCAGGAATGACTGGCACGTCCACAGACACACCCGTCGAGACACTTCAAGCCGCAGCTCGCAGGTCCTTTTATCTCAAGAGTGTGTGTTTTATATCTCCTCTCCTCTTCACCGCATCAGCGGTATTCATTGCATCCAGACACGGTCAGATTGGATCCCACCAAACCCGATGCCCCAGGGTGCCACAGAAAGACCAAATACCAGCAGATTCCTTGGCGAATCACTGCCAGGAGACACTTTAACCCTTCATAGAGATCTGAATACAGTTTAGCTTTGTAGTGAGTCCTATTGCTTTCAGGTTCCTGTACAGCATGTATATGCCTCAAAGGGAAAGTGTTTTATTTCCAGGTTTGCATTATTCCCGAATGTTTCCAGGGGGAAGAATCAGAGAAAATGGTTTCAGAATTCCAGATTTTAACCCCTTGGGCAGTGCGGTTAAGAAAAGGATGGATTTCCTTATATATACCACGGCGAGGCCGCCTGGTTATTTCCGTAGTGCTCCTCAGGGGAATTGTGAGCAGAATTTTTATTCTTTTGTTTTGGCTGGAATTTCAAAGCACAAACATGTGGTAGTCATTCCAGCACGGGCTCGGAAGTTCACTGTCCTAATAATGGGCAGTTAAGACAAACAAACCCCTAGAGTAATGAAAGAAACCAGCCGTCTACTTAAACCGGGGGCCAAGATTCATTTCCCGGTCAGGACGGAGAATTAGTGGAGCTGACAACCATCAGTTTATCATCAGTTTGTTTTATATTTAGCAATTTGACAGAGACATGAAAGATACATTTGATTGAATAATATAATAAGAACAACAGATTCCCTTTTGAAGAAGAAAAAAGTGGCAAAGTGCGTAGGCTACTGTAGATTACATTGTCCTCAATACTTTGCATGTTTTTTTTGTTGTTTTTTTTTGTGAGTGGCATCATATTATCTTGGAAATAAATCAAGTTAATTAACTTTTTTTTAAAAGAATTATGTGGAAAAAAATACATTTCTACCATTTTTGTTCCATTGGCATATCACAAAACATAATAATGACATTTCCTAACAACCACCTCGTCTGCCATTTAAAATACTTTTGAAATAGCGTGAAATAATATTTATTAATATAAAAAATATTGCGGCAATCAGGTGAAAAACAGGGGTCATTTTGAGGACATATCCTCTTGTTTTATCTTTCTGTTTTTTTTTTTTTTTTTGGATCGTGTCAAAAGGGTAACGGTCTTGCGCATGCGCATTGCTTCTCATGCAGTGACAAGGCAATAAATAGTAATTCGCCGAGTTATGAGCCAAGCATACAGTCTGGTTCGAATGTGATTGGATAAAAATACGGTTTGGTGCAAAACAAAGGTAAGAAATCATGACCATCTGCCTTAAAAAAAGTATCCGATTCAACGCGACTAGTGTTATGTTTCAGTAGCGACTCGTCATTCACTATGTGTGTTCTAAAATCGGCTCAAAACATCAAACGTTTTGATATTCTCCGACTGGATGTAACGTTAATCATCGTCTGAAGCAAAAGATTAGTATGCTGTGTCCGAAAACGCCCCCTATACCCTTAAATAGGTCACTAGTTGAGGGGACAGCCATGGTGTCCGAATTGAAACAATGGTGGACGTTATCGATTGCACTTATTAAATCCCACAATGCACCGCAATAACGAGTGTACAACCGATGTACATCCAACGGCTAGAGTATGCCCATAATGTTTTTCCAAACCAGGTATAAATTCCTTTTTAATTGATTATTAGTTTTTTTAAATTAAGGTTTAGGCTATACATGCTAGTTTCCATGACAGAATTAAAGATAAATCATTTCATACTGGATCTAACAGTTTGCTAAGTGTCAAATGATTATTAAACAGTAATCACAAACAGCCCTTCCAGCACACTCATTTTCATTCACTCCTTCAAGTGGACTATATTAGTAATGTAATAGTGAATGAGGGTATAGGAGGCGATTTTGAACACAGCCGTTGTGTGCGCTCATCATGTTTTTCTGTGAAAACTGTCAACTCCGACTGCCCAAAATCTGCAGACTGGTGCAGACTTTCCACAACTATTGCTGACTTGTCCAGATAGCATCTATAATCTGAGTAAAAGTTGTGTAGTGTCTTCCAGCCTTTAGTCCAATTCACGAACAAATGACTCCTATGAGCCGGTTCTGGTCAGTGACTCAAAAAACACACCACCCAACCAGTGTAGTGCAAGGCTGCGTCCGAAATCGCATATAGTAGGTAAAAACAGTGACAAAAGATCATTATGCATACAGTATGTAATGAATATTTACACAGGCTTTTCCTTATTAAGAATGCTTTTCTGAGACGAGAGACAGGCCAAAGACCTGTGTGAGTGAATTGATATGCTTACATGCAAAAATTGACTGCGTTGCAATGTTTTGAAGTCTGTCATTAACGGCTGTATGCCATGATCATCATGCTTCCAGATGGAGAAATTTGGCCAGCAGAGCAGCTCTAAAGAGAGAAAGACAGAGAAACGCTCCCTGAACGTCCACACATTACATGCGTATGAAAATCGCTTAGTTCCGACAGGGTTGTCCAAACCCTAAAGTCATTCTCTCTCTGCAGTGGTCTCCAACTCCACCATTAAAATTCCTCGAGTCGCTTCGGAGCAGTTCCTCTTCCACAGTGACCACGAGCAGGCCCACTTTCTCTAGCTGTGACGTCAAGGGAAGTGGGACAGAGGAATTCTGGGTAAAGGGAGAGGTGCCTGAACCACCATGGTATTTACACGCTCACACATCCAGCTCTAGTCTCTCACACACACATAAGACGGTGTCCAGAAAACACAGCCTCGTTTGTTAACGTTGGAAGAACTGAGTTCTGGTTCTGAAGAAGGAGTTCTGGTCCAACTGTGATCCGTTTTGGAGCGTCTAAACACGAAGTTTGACATGTTCATGCAGTCTGATGTGCTCTTGGCCGACGCCGCAGAGACACACCACAGAGTTTCTGAATTACACTAGCCATTTCTCTTTGTTTTGACAGTAAGGAAATAGTTCATCCAAAAAATGAAAATCGTGAAATCATGTACTAACCCTCATGTTGTTCCAAAGCTGTAAGTCTTTTTTTTTCTGTTGTGAACAAAAGGAGTTTTGAACAATATTTACAATTCTTTTCCATACAACTCCATAGCACTCCCAAAAGTACCATAAAAGTAGTCCAAGATTTTTTTGTTTGAAAGAAGTGTATACTTTTATTGATCAAGGATGTATTAAACTAGTCAAAAGTGACAGTAAAGACGTTTATAATGTAGCAAAGGATTTCTATTTAAAAAAATTATGTTCTTTTGAACTTTATCTTCTAATATCTTCTAATACTGCCGTTCTTTATCAGTTTCCATGAAAATATTAAACAGAACAACTTTTTTAACACTGATAATAATACTAAAAAATTCACAGCAAATCTGCAACATGATTTCTGAAGAATCATGTGACACTAAAGACACTTATTTACAATGACCTCATAAAAATTAATGAATTTACACTGCAAAAAATAAAGAAAAATCTTAATCGTATTCCTGGAAAAATATCAAGTTTTTTAAAAGGAAATATATATCTAAGAAACACAATTGACTGATATGAGAGAAAACTGACTTCTGACTGAGAAATTTGACTAAATGTATTATGTCTTGTTCTATTGGCAGATCTTTCCATTTAAGTGAAGCCTAAACATTTTATTTATTTAATTTAAATTTATTTCAAGCTTAGTCGATCATTTTTAAACATGCTGCTGTTGTCTGCATATTTCCTATAGTATAAAATGTAAACCTGATGCATGTACATGTTTGTCTCCTATCACAGTGACATGTGTGAAACAGCTTTTCTGCCTGTTAGTTTGATAGCAGCATGTGTAATGATTGCTGTTATGTGTGTGTGTGACAGTTAAATGACCTCCTGGCCTCACCAATATTTTCTAATATACACGGCTGTCCAGAAGACCAGAACAGCTGATGGAAGATGGAAGTCTTCAGCCGTGGAGGGAAACAGACCATAAATCTGGGTGGCGAGTAAACCACTCGACACCCGTTTACTCAGGTGGGTCCTTTATCATGTGAGGCGTCAAACCTCCCAACCTCACCACACAACAGCATGGGAAAAAGACAGATACTGTATCAGCCAGAAAACAAGACAATGAGTGAACCAACACGGAGACAGGAAGGACATCATCCCAACCCAGAACCCTAAAAGCACACAAGATACAGGGTGAGATGGATTTCCGCAACACAAAGAGGTGGAAATGTTGGCAGTACTGAGCAAACAGTTAAAGTCTCTTCTTATCTGTGCTTCGCCGTCCAGACTGCGAATGTCAGTCAGGCATTTTAAAGTCAAATAAACGCCTGGAGCCAAGCTCATCCACACTCATGGATGCTCATTCATTAGTCTGCTGCCAAATCGTCATGTATTTCCTTTGGATCAAACTGTTTCTCTATCGTTAATTTTGCTTTAACTTCAGAGTCTCGCCAAGAATGTGCCATTCTCAAAGATGAATGTGTCTTACACTATATGGCTGCGTCCCAGTTTGCATACTTTTACTATGGGCTACTATGTACTTCCCTAAGGAAAGCTTCCTGGAGCATGTACTGATAGTATGCTACAACAGTATGCACAACAATAAATTGATACCACAGACCCTTTTTTGTTAAGTACTGGGTGTGTGTGTTATAAGTTTTAGCATTTAGATAAATTAGTTTAAGTCATGATAACTCTCAGGGCCCTATTTTAACGATCTGAAACGCAAGTATCAAACGCGAAACGCAAGTAACTTTGTGGGCGGATCTCGCAAATCTAAAATGGGTTGGTCTGAAGTAGCTACATTATTCATAGGTGTGGTTTGGGCGTAACGTGAAATAAACCAATCAGAGCGTCATCTCACATTCCCTTTAAAAGCAGACGTGCTTGTTCCATGGCAGATTGCTATTATAACGGCGGATTTGCCAGGCGCACACCAGGAGCGGTTCACAGCCGAGGAGACCGACGTTCTCGTCAGGGCCGTAAAAGACAGAGAAGTAACATTGTATGGGGATGGGAGAAACCCACCCAAGAAACTCACCTAAATGTGTAAACTAGATTTATGCCTATTTTTTCACATCTTCATGGACACCATAATGATTTCCCTCATGTGGTAATATTTTTCCTTGTAATTATGTATGGTTTGCAAAAATGGGAACTGCTGCGTGTAGATGAGAGAAGCAAAGTGTATGCGCGTTGTGCACACACTACATTATGGCCATGTATGCGCCCTTAAAATAGCATCTGAACGCGCCACTGACTTTAGACTAGGTTTTTCCTGGTCTGTGGCGGAATTGTTTTCTGAAACTGCAAAATAGCACCAGGGAACGTTTGCGCCGGAACACGCCTCCTCTTTGCGCTGAACCGCCCCTGGGAGTGCAAGTTCATTCCCTAATTTACCGATGTGCGTCTGTGGAGGGAAAAGTCCGCCGTGCGTCAGGTGCAAAATAGGAGTGATACATGCGTCGGTGTACAAAGTCAATTGTGCTAGGTGCAAGATAGGGCCCTCAGAGTGAATTTAACCAGCATTTATTGGCATGGGGCATGTACAGTAATGTGCATATGCTTGATTTTGGCGGATGAGATCTGCCAGGCTGCTGAAGCTGAGCAAATACAATAATTTGTTCAGCTTAGTTAAAAAAACATAAGAAAGGACATGCTTCTGCAAGAATATATAAGAAGTGCCATAGCTGATCTGTACAGGTGGTGCTGGGGAGGAGGAGGGGTAAACAGAAGTTTTCACAATCGCGCAGCAGGGCGATCGCAGGCGAAGGTACGAAATACATTGTTACGTGGATTAGGAAGTACGTCTGGTTGGCTAATGCCATATATATTGATATATTTCACATGTTTTCCATCTGCTTTTTGACGTCATATACAGGACTGTAGTTAGTTTAATCCTCCTTTGAGTTTGAGGTTTTCTTACTAAATACATTGTCCTCATCCGTTTGAATGCAGTTTTTCCCCATGTGGACTAAGAATTCTCCTCCTTCGCTTGACTGGAGATTTATTTTTGAAAAGCCTATGGGGGAGGGTTTGCTGGTTTCCCGAATTTGAAACATTTGAAGTATCCAAGGCTCTTGTATCGAGTCTGGTCTGGTTTAAAGGAATCGCCGGTTGGCTCAGGACTTTCAGTGTTTAATGACTCACAGATGGGCCCTGCTGGACCCCATCGGGCCACTCAAACTGGGTCACCCGACAACACATTTGCTTCTTGATCTCACTGTGTAATTTACTCGCATACACAGACTGTGGTGAACAAAGGCTATTATGTCCTCCAATCACTTTAATACAGCAAGAATTAAACCCGAACACTGGATTCGATAGTTGTTTTATCATACTGTGTAGTATTCTGGCCGAATGCAATGATTGAACGAACTTTTTTTGGTCCTGTAATGTCAAAATAAACTGCAAAACTCTTTAACTTTTACATTTCTGAAATAATATCTCAACATATATTAAAATGTAATTTGATTTGGCACAATACAGCTTATTCATGTGTTATTACCTACATTATTTATAGAAATTTACTTCAATAATTAGAAATACACCCAATCGCTATAACAAATCCGTGCAGCATGACTGTAACATATAGCTATCTTGAGTGTTTAAAATCAATCTCTCTTCATACTCTTCATATTGGACTATTTTTCATGTGTAGCCTATAGATTTTGGAGATGGATTTTCAAAAAGTTACTCGAAGAGGCGCTAAAAGTTTTCGGCTACAACTGGAGACATTACACCACGCGACTGTTGTCTAAAGAAATACTGCTTGTCAGGTCACACTTTATTATTTTAAAGTATGTGAAATAGCAGACATTACTTGTAGTGTGTAGCGGTTTTAAAGGCTAAGATGTTTTACGGTTTTAAAGCTACCATTAGCATCATTAATGGACGGTCATAAATTGTTTTTGTAATGTCATACTAAACATCAAACAATCCCTGAGCGGGCATAAAACAAATTGGTGCTGTTGATTCACAACAACAATATGAAATCACTAGAGCTTTTATTGCTTGTAAATCTGTGATTGTGAAGTGAACTGACTGCACTTGCAGACGGCTCCAGTTTCGCTAATGAGATGAGACTCCATCTCTATAACGGACTAAAGGGTTTTTTTCTTCTGGTTTTGGCTTTGTGGAATAGAATACTAGCTTACTGCAATGTATATAGTGCTCAAAATAAAATTTTATTGCTCAGAATTTGCTCTTTTATAGCTCACGAGACTTGGAGTTTTCAGTCATGATTTATTTACAGTTTCAAGTTTGTCTCAGATGTTTCCTTTGAATTCCGTAAGATGTCGACAATGTAAGACAATTTTGACAAATAGTAAAAGTACAAAGCTAAAATGAATGTGGATAGTAGCTCAGCATTTATTCTAGGGAGAATTGGATGAGAAATTAGTTCATATTGTGATCTCTTGAACTTGACATTTGCAGACTTGTCAAATCTGAGCACAGTTTGAGACATTGCTGAGATGTCAAACATCCTTTTTTGTAAATAAAAGTCATTTTGCTGTCCTTATTGATGTCTAGTTGTAACAATTGAGATATTTCATTGGTGATTTCTTTACTATGGGTGCCCGTGCCTCATATTATAAAAAAATAATAATATGTCAAACTGTATACAGTATGCAGTGATTAATGTTTCAATCTAGTGTTTCATGACCACATCATGCTGCATGTTTAAAGGAATATTTAACCCATTAAATGTCATACAATTTCATTGTTTGGCAGTGTAATTCATCTTTCTCTTTTGTTGTGTGTAAAAAATTCTGGCTTTCTGTCTAACATCTTTTTATTTGTTTAAATAGAGATAGAGAAAAAAAGATTTTGGAAGTACGCTTGGGTGAGTAGGCTAAATGATGACAAAATTGGTATTGTTGGGAGATATGTTCTTTTAATTCACTTAGTTCAAATAGCCCGACTTATTACACTTGGCTATTCAAACTTCGTCCACCAAAATTACGTAAGTCGCTGAATTGTCAGCAGTAGCAATAGTGTAGGGGTAAGACGCGTGATGAGAAGTTTTGTCGCAAATCGATTCGAGTTCGAATCCACCTTTGGCGAACTCACTCTACTCACTCTACTCTCTTCTCCCTTTTTTTAAAAACAGCTTTGCTTGAAAATGTCTTTTTATAACATCTATGATATTTTCCCATTGAGATGTTTCTTTTTTACTATTTTTTTTTCTTGTTTCACACCATTTTTACCATGGTTTTTATTTTCTAACTCCATTTTAGATTTACATCTCATGTCTCTCTTCCTTTTATTCTACTACTTTTTTATGCAATACCATGATATTTTTGTAATGTTGTGTCATTGTTTTCTTTTGTGTTGTTACTGTAAATTTTTGTATGGCAATAAATAAATGAAATAAGTCAAATGTCAGAGTCCAGAGGGAAATCTTAGGTGTACTGTAAATGATTTGCATGCCATCTTAAACCGCTGTAATGCATCACATGTTCTGTTGACTCATCACCAGGTGTGTTTTACTCTCATTTGCATGTTTCTCTGCAGGTGTTGCGGTGCAATTCACGTCTATACTCTCATTTACGAGACCCACATAAAAAGTGTGTTTATCATTTCCATCCAATCAGGAGACACTTTTATGAATAGGTAAGAACAGGGCAGAAACTCCACACAGGTGTACAGTCAGAAAGAAGGCAGAGGTTCACGGGAGGAAACGCAGAATCAGGACCACATGTGGATGCAGTCATCACGGCGGATCAAAGCCCGCCAAACTCACAGTCGAGATCAAAAGGGGCCGGGTTGCGCTCGCGTGAGCCCTACAGGGGCTGAGGTGGACTGGACTGCATTAGACATCTGAGCCGAGGGCTTCCAAAACTAACAAGAAAGCCAAACAGAGGAGTGGTGTGATTCAGTAAGACAGTGGTACCTCCAAAATACTTTAGTTAGACTAGACACCATATTTAAGGCATAGCTCACTCATAATTTAAAAATGTACTCACCCCTATGTTGATCCAACCCTGTATGACTTGCTTAAAAACACATGGAAATGTTCAGGCAGAATGTATATGCTACACTTTGCCACACAACGAAGGCGCATGCTTGTTTGTACTACAAAGCCCCAAAAAAAGTGCCATAATAGTGCCATAAAAGTAGTCCAAACATCTTGTACACTATATTCAAAGTTCACTACTGTGCAGACTCAAGATGTCAGCGCCATTTTTGAACATTGGCGGCTTCATTTTTCTACAATGGAAGAGTGAAGGTGCGTCGTCCATCTTTTTTTACCATAGTTGGCTTTGGGAAACGCACCCCAGGATGTTTCACACACACATCCTCGTAAATGAGCAACAGCAGAAGTGTGATGACTTCTTAGTGATCTATGACGACTTCACACCTAACAAACCGCAGATTCACATGCAGGAATCCGCTCAAGTTTGCTGGAATTCAAGAATCAACACTTCACATTCTAGAAATAACATCCTTGAAGAAAAGAAAACTAAACCGCAGTAACCTGAGAGGCCTGTTATTGGAGACGCAAAACTTCAACAAGTCAAATCCATCAAGTACAACAACCAAAACACCCTTTAAATATTTATTATCTTAAAGTCTCTTGTTTAGATGGAGGCCTAATCAAATTAAAAAGACCTATTTTCCCATCACAAAATGGAGTAGACAGTCATAATTACCACACCGTTTCTATGTACACACCTCATAAATGTTATTCGCACTGCTGATTTTCCTCAGTCTTGTTTTGTTTGTATTATTTGTGGTTGGTTTTTTATGAAGTGATGATGATTCGATTGTTTGGAACATTCAAGCATGATCTTAACGATATATGGATGACTTCTCAAGTTGGGTGTTTTAAATGTATTAAAACTTGCGCGTTTGCCCGAAATCAGTCGAGTAGGGAAAGGTTTAAACAGAACAGGCAGTGTGCTGCAGTCTAGGACAAAACAAGACTTTGTGTAGCCTTTTATTTTTTCGGAAAAAGTGCCAGAGCCGTAATGCAGTCCAGACGCTCTCTTTTTTTCTTCTTCTCCTCCCTCTGTCCTGCATCGCTACTGACCAGCTTCAAACTTCTCTGTTTCTTACAACAATAAATGGCTGCCACTCAGATGGGCCTGATCTTCCATTCCAGCCCACCCAAAATCTCAGACCTGGCTGTGAACTTGACCCTGACAGCGCGGCGGAGTCTTCCCCAGACCCACGCTGAGATTGAGGTGCTGTTGTTTGACGTGGTTGTGTAAGTGAGATATTTAGACCTCTCTCTCTCTCTTGAGAATGAGGTACAGATGGATGACAGAAAAGAGGTGAAGTGTGTTTATTCATAAGTGCATGTGTTAGCAGGAACTTTTTTGGCTTTTTTTCAAATCCAGCTTGAAGCAGCTTCTAACGATACATTATGGTGATTAGCTGGTCCAAACAAATCTAGATGGTTGAGTACCAACTGGTTGACCTGGTAGACCACCTTGGACCAGCGACAAACTGTCTAAAATCACAGCTTTTTTTATTTAAGTTCTATAAACCAGTTTAACCACCGTTACTATGAATATAGGCAGAGACAGTCCAGGCAGGCGATTTATGGTTATTAGCTTGTCCAGAATGGTCTATCAGTTGGGTTACACCTGGTTTCCACCTTGTAGGCCATCTTTGTCAAGATGGTTAGAGATTGTAGACCACATTGGACTAGCAACAAACCAGTTAATACATTCCAAAAAACAGTTTGACCACTGCTTTTTTTGCACCATAGTTTTTCAATGATATAGTAAAGATCCAAGCTGATCAACTGGACTAAAATAGTGGACTTTGTTTCGCCTTGTAGACCATCTTAAATGAGCAGCTTAGACTTGGTGGACCATTTTGGACTTGTACAGACCTGCTAAAAACCGGTTTGACCTGGTTTTCATAGGCAAAGATCTGCTGGAAACCAATGTGATGTCTGAAGGACAATGTGTTTAGCCGTTTTCTCCACTAAATGATGGAGAAGAAAAGAATGTTCTAACAAAACAAACCAACGTCTTGGACAAAGAATTTTTTTAAACACGTTTGAGAGACAAGTTTGTTCTTACGCTTGTCAAACTGTACCTGTTCTCTGAAGAACTGTAGGAGAACTTTGTGTCTGGAATGCAGGGAAGCATTTCTCTCCCTCTTTTCTCTTTCTGGGACGGAGTTTGATCTAAAATTAGGTTTATTTAAGGGTTTGAGATCTTGGCCAAATGTGCTCTGACATTAATTCGAAACAGCTCAGCCCAGGTGGGAGGAGGAAAAGAGGGGCCCGCGGTCTGTAAATAAGAGCCAGTCCGTTTTTATCATCTTCTCTGTCTTTTGGAAAGTCTTGGATTGAAATTCCTCCCTGCTTGAGCCTAATGCTCCTGCCTGACATCATTAAGGAGGAATGCACACCGTACGCTCTCTGTTTCCCTCCATTTCATGTTTTAATTCCCCTCTTTCCCGAATGCCAATCTAGCCGTGCTTTCATCATGTGAGGAGGGACGTTCAGACATGAGGCGAGTATGAACACCCCCATTCATTGGGCCGAAGCCTGGCACACACTCAGGAAGCTCAGGCTGTTTTTTGGCTTCATTGTACCTGCAGACGCTGTAGCTGTCAAGATTTTCACTGACCTACTTTCTGCCAGTGGTGAATATGAGTTATTAGAGGCGCCCGGGGGGCTGAATTTTTCTCTGGACGTATGCAGGGCTCGCCTTTCTCGTCTCGTGCTCAGCGCCGCCTTTGTCTTTGCAGAGAATGATATAAATCAGCCAACGGCTGTGAGGGAAGAATGAAGCTCTGTGGAGTCTTCGAGGGGGTGTGGAGCAGAGCTGCTGAATCCAGTGGTTTCAGTGTCTGTGGATTAATATCTTCCTGCTGATAGGGGAGCCATGCTTTATCTGAACGTACAGATCCTTCTCAGGTCCGCCACAAATAAATGAGTCCTTCAAGAGGACATTTAGGGATGGTGTCGAACACAGATAAAGCATTGTGCTAGACGAGCAAGGATTTAAAGGGTAGTTCATCCTAAAACTAACATTCTGTCATCATTTATTCACCCTTATGTCATTCCAAACCCATATGAGTTTCTTTCTTCCATAGAGCACAAAAAGAGACATTAGGAAGAATGTTCACACTGCTCTTTTTCATATCCTTATGGAATCCTTTCCATACATCCTTATCCCGAGGTTACCGTAGTCAGCCGGATCCGGGCCATATGGTAGACCTGCATCTAGACACGACCACAACGCAGCCCTGAATGTCAGCAGAAACCATGCCAAGATAATCCTTTGCGAAGACTTCGCTGACACTACGCTGAACTGACTTCAGCTGAACAATGACACTTTTTTTCTTTTTGGAGCTGCTTTACAGATGAATTGAAGTCTGTTTGCATCACTGATTTAAAATCTGTATTGTATAAAGCGCTATTAAAACAAAGGTGACTTGACTTGACAATGAAAATGAATGGGGACATAAAAGTGTCTCTTTTTGTTAATGTTTATTTGCATGACTTCAGATTTTCTGTCACTGAATCTCCATCAGTGCAGCGCTGGACTTGCTTAGACCTGAAGCTACACATGTTGAATCATTTAAAGTATATTAAGTAAAAACTAACCCACTGATTAGTTCACTACTTTGCTGGGTGTCTAGTAAATGTGAATACTCTTACAAGCATTTATTTGTACACAAAGTACCAGTTAAGCTCAGTAATAAAGACTGTTCCACATAGTATAAAAGCAGATGACCTTCCGAGCTCCTGCAGTTTTTCCCAATAAAACACTTCATCATTTCATAACCTGTTCACCTGTTGATATTTATCTTCTCACTTTTTGTCATTCCAGTGCATAATATATCATGGGATCAACCTCAAGGGAGAGACTTGTCTTGTCTACATGTACATGCCATGACATAAACATGGCCTGTGCAGCATTTCACAGGGGAGGACAGACATTCACACAAAGGTGTCTGTCCTCGTGGCTTGGGGGTTAAGCATTGGGGATTAGGATGCTGTTATCAGATTTCACAGAGGAGGCTCAGAGAGCGACCGGACATGCCCAGACATGCAATCAGTGTTCACTACATGTTTTCAGCATGTAAACCTTCATTACATAAGAGGGCCTCATTCTTACAGAGTGATTCACATGTTCTGGGACATTACAAAACAAAGAGTATTAGCAGCCTCTTAAAACATCTTAAGGTGAACTCATATGTAGACCTGCAGCTGTGGACGGAGGAGGTTCGTTTGGAACAGGTGTGGATGCTCTAGACGCCGAAGGGCATGTGACCAGTGAGTCGTCAAAATAATGATAGGATATGAGATGCGTGTTCACTGGCAGGATGACATGTTCACGTAACATTTTACACACGCACGCACACTTGTTGATTTTTTGGCAAACACTTGACTGCTATCTGTGTCTGCTTCATCTTACCCTCGGAAGTCCATACACAACCATTCAAAAGATTGAAAAAATACAGCAAAACAGAAGTGTAATTTTTCATTTAGCAGGCACTTTTATCCAAAACACCATGGGCCCTATCTTGCACCCAGCGCAATTGACTTTGTACACCGACGCATGTATCATTCCTATTTTGCACCCGCGCACAGCGGACTTTTCCCTCCACAGACGAACATCGGTAAATTAGGAAATCAACTTGCGCTCCCGGGGGTGGTTCAGCGAAAAGAGGAGGCGTGTTCAGGCGCAAACGTTCCCTGGTGCTATTTTGCAGGTTTAGAAAACAATTCCGGTACTGACCAGGAAAAACCTAGTCTAAAGTCAGTGGCGCGTTGCGCATGTTATTCGTATGCTATTTTAAGGGCGCATGCTTGGCCATAATCAATGTAGCGTGTGCACAACGCGCATGCACTTTGCTTATCTCATCTACACACAGACGCAGCAGTTCTCATTTTTAGAAAACCGTACATTATTACAAGGAAAAATATTAACACACGAGGGAAATCATTGTGGTGTCCATGAAGATGTGAAAAAATAGGCATAAATCTAGCTTACACATTTACCCAAATTATTATACGCCTGTTTAGCCGAAGCTAATTTGGGTGTGTTTCTCCCATCCCCATACAATGTCATTTCTCTGTTTTACGGCCCTGACGAGAATGTTGCTCTCCTCGGCTGTGAACCGCTCCTGGCGTGCGCCTGGCAAATCCGCCGTTATAATAGCAATCCGCCATGGAACAAGAGCGCCTGCTCTTAAAGGGAATGTGAGATGACGCTCTGATTGGTTTATTTCACGTTATGCCCAAACCACGCCTATGAATAATGAAGCTACTTCAGACCAACCCATTTTAGATTTGCGTCGGGCGCAAGAGTCATTTATCCCGCCGGTATAATAGCAACAGCGCCCAAGACCCGCCCACAAAGTTACTTGCGTTTCACGCTTGATACTTGCATTTCAGATCGTTAAAATAGGGCCCCATATGCGCCATTCTAGTCAACTCGGAAAGTCAGAGAACTTCCTACTTGGAAAAGGTTCAATCAAATGGCAGCAGAAGGTATATTTCCAACTTGGAAGCTTTTCCGGAAATGTCAAATTTCCCATTCTGCAGGTGAATAACATGAACATGGCAGCCTCCATGAAAATGCACACTGCTAGAGTTCCTAGTTGATAAGACCTGTTCAACAAATGTTTGCAGACAGAGACAAACAAGGCACATTTCTAACATTACATAGCATAATTTATTCTCCACAATTTGGTTGACTTTTTGTGTTGACTGCAAAGCTATCGGCAGCACTGGTATTTTTGTCTTCCGGGCACAGGGCAATGGAACACCTTTGAGATAACAATTAGGTAAATCCCATATCTGACATTTAGAGATTATCAATACTATTTTGAAATGGCAATTAGCAATATACCATATCTGACATTGAATGCATTATTAGAGGGGCGGCTTCACTGGGGCAATCTGAGGTTAAGTGTCTCATTCGAGACACAACTGTGATCAAACTAGAAGCTTTGAGTTTTAGCTACTAAACCACTACACGAGTGTGGCCTGAAAGCATTGTTTAGATTAAATGTCCATTTTCAATGGGATTTTCCTGTTTTGTAAGATCTGACGTGCTTGAATCAACCCTCAGACCCCAAATCAAACTTTACTCAAGGCGCATCAACAACGGCATAAAACCGCATGGACATCTGCATCTGAGGGGACGCAAAACCACCCGACAATCACACCGCTGTTATATGGGAGCCAGTCCCCAGAGGGCATTTGGGTTTGTCTGCCATGTTTCCAGTACAGCAGTGTCAGAGGCTTGTTGAAAGCAGTGGCATGCGGTTTCTGTGCTGTCCCAGCCGTAGCTTTGAAATACCAGCCCCACCGCAGGCTATTTAGGGCCAGCCACAACCATGCTCGCTCGCTGCCCAGATACTGTCTTTCTCCTGGGGCCTGTGTCAAAGCGCTGGTACTCTTTGCATCCCCAAAATTGCAAAGTGGTGAACCAATGGCATTGTGAGCTTCCGTCAGAAGGCTTTGGCACTGAGTCTCTTGAGAAGGTCCACGCGTTGAAGAGTTTGACTTGTCTGCAAAGGGTCTGATTGTTGGTCACATCCTCATGGACGTTCTCCAGTTGAAGAAAGTACAGATTCTTTTTATCCTAAAAGTGTTAAATACTGCTTCACACAGTTCTCTGCAAAACCTAGGGTGTGTTCACATTTGGCTTGTTTGGTTTGATTAAAACGAAGCCTGGTGCGATTGCTCTGTTAGTGTGGTTCATTTGAATAAGTGCATCCGAACCCTGGTGCGCACGAAACAAGCGAACTGAGACCCATCTTTTGGTCCACTTCCAAACAAACTCTGGTGCATTTCGAATGAAATATGAACACAACACAGACCAAAGATATGTAAACGAACCAAAAATGGGACAAGATGTGACCCTAAAAAGGACAGAATGTTCAAGCATACTTGTTTTTTCTCTTCATAGTCGCAATGTTTCCCATCACAGTACGGTACAGGCGTCAGAATCACGTCTCCTCGCAGCAGATCTGTGTTTGTGTGTGTGACGGAGGGATTCCTGCTGCTGTTTTGACTCCTTTACACATTTTATAAGCCCTTCACGAGTTCTCAGCTGGTCAAAATACCATCATATGTAGGGTAGACACACATTTAGTGCATTTAGCCCAAACACAGCATTGTTTTGGATGTTCGGTAAGTTTCGTAGCAAAATATAAATGTTTTTTTTGTTTGATCCGGACTAAACGAACGAAGCAAACTGAACTACAAGTGTGTACAACACACCCTTACCCTCTCATTTGGCTTAACTAGCAGATGGTGTTTGGCCAAACACGATTATATTTCTTGGCCACCGTGGCAATGCCCCCAGTGTCATTTTGCTTTATTATAGAAACAAAAATCTTTAGTTTAGATAGTAAACGAACACTGCTTATAAACGGAAGCGTGACAAATACGTATCTTATCTTGTAAAATGTGCGATCTTTGTAGACAGATCTTTATCCACTACTCCATGGCAACATGGATACAAAGTTTGGTCCTACTCACCCAGGTCATAGCAATGATCTGGTAAAGATATTTTTTGTGGACTAAACTCTTTAATTCTTGGGTCTATCTTGTCTCCTGTCACGGTAAAGTCTTGTCTTGTGATCCATATAAACACTTCCTTCTCTCCTTCCCTCTTTTCTGCAGGTCGCACTGGGGCATTGAGACAAGCACCATGGTGGCACCTGGGATCTTACGTAAGCTTCCAATCTCTTCACACATCAGCTCTGAACAAAGGTAGATCCCCTCCATGTTTTGGATTTTCCACCCTCATCCAATGATTGGATGCAAGTCAAGCTTGAGAAGAGCAGACAAGAAGGAAAACTGTTTATGAGGGCCAAAAACTGAGATACTGGATTCTGATAAATGTGACATGTCACACAAACATTTATAAGTGTCTTGCTTTGATATTTCACTTATAATACATCCAAAGGGTATTTAATGTCAGTTGAGGAAATGGAGAAAAGGCACAGTGAGGGAGAGATGGAAGGAGAGAGAGAGAGAGTGAGAGACAGTAATCATTACAGGACTTAAAATAGAATAATTAGAGGAGTTGTGTGTGCTGTTCCTCTGCCTGCGCTGACCACAAGTACAGCCATTTACTCTTGATGCTCTTCCGGTACCGGCCATTTATCAATGTTTTCTGTTTGTTACTTTCCTTGTCTATTTTTGTGTTTGGAAGACGTGGAGACCAAAATGAGGCAAATCTTCATTTTCAGAGTAGGAAGTAATACATAATATTGATCTTGTTAGGGTTTTGTATTGTTGCAAGGTTGTTACTGAATGGTTGATACCAACAAAGCATTTGCCATGGTATACTGGGTGGTTTCTAAGTTCTTGCTAGGCAGTTACTACTGTAGTAGTTCAGTTGTTCTGAGTAGTTTCTAGGGTGTTTTAGGTTGTTTATAGGGCATTGCTAGTCTGTTCTGGATAGTTGCTAGAACGTTGCTAGGATGTTTTGGGTGGTGACCCTAATTATTGCTAAGGTGTTCTGGATGGTTGCTTTGGCATAAGGTGTTCAGGGTGGTTGTTTGTTTATAAGGCATGGCTAGACTATTCTTGGATGGTTGCTAGAGCATTGCTAGGGTTTTCCTGGTTGTTGTTATGGTTTTTTTGGGGTGGATCCTAGGGTGTTACTGGTAGGGTGTACTAGGTGGCTTAGGCTAGGCAGTAAAAAGAGCCCATGTCTAAATCATGTTCTGGTTTTATACATGGTTTTGGTGCTTCTTTCAGTGTAGGTGTAGCAGATTTCTTCACTCTTTTTTTTAAATCTGCTAGGCAAATTATAATCCATTTTGGCAGTCGGATGCCATTAAACATATTGTTTGCATGGATGTCTGTCCACCGAAATTGCTCTGTGCAACCAGATTTGGTTATCTTGGTATCTGTTGTGCATTAACATAATGTATTTGTGTGTGATTACAGTGGAGATCTGAGAGACGGGAATTAGACACAGGAAACGACTGAGTGAAAGACAAATCTTTGTTGACACTGTGATGATAGCATCAAAGTAGTGAAATGGTGCTCATTTGAACAGTGCACTTCCTGAAGTATGTGTGTAAAATTAAATAGGAATATACAGCTTTTTCAACGAACAGATTGAAAAACGCAATACATCAATCAATGGGGCCGTCTTTCCTCTGGGACTCATTTCCTACAACGAGCCACAAAAAAGGATCTTAGCTTGATGCTCACTTAGCAGTTCCAGTTGATTATTCTTGACTGCTCATAAAAGCGACATGCACTAATTAAACAAGATCGATTGATTTCTCTTTTTTCCAGGTCATATACCAAAGTCTGGAAACAAAGATGGTCAAAATTGGAGAAAAAAAATCAAACGGGATATTCTCTTTTGATGCAGTTGACTTTAATCGTTCCCAGAGTGCTCGTATTTCACTGACATCTGTACTTTGGATGGTTTAAAGCACTGATTAATGATATCAATGTTTGATCTGAATTGCGGCAAAATTTATTCAAGATGCTGAATAATATTTTTGGTCCTAACATTCATATTTTTAGCTCTAAATTTTGATTTCTTTGATTGTGAAGTCATTGATTAATTGAAGTTAAATGACCTAGCCAAAACCTAACTTACCCTAACCCTGACTGATCCAAACCCTAAGGCTAGTGTTTACTGGGAAATCTGATGGCGTAACAGAGTTAAAGAAAATCAGTGTTTCATTCAAGAGAAATGTTAAAAGTGAAAACAAGCAAAGATGTTGTTTGACCATAGCATCTATGCAGCTTTCAGTGTTGGAGAAGCTACTTTGAAAATTTAGTTTGCCAAGCTAAAAGCTACTCATTATTTAAAATATTTGAAATACCCTTTCAAATAGCCGGACTGTAGTTTAACTACTTTAAATAACATGTTGCCTTCAGCTAAATAACATTAATGCTATTTAGAATCCCATGTTTTTCGTCCATGTGTATTAACTTTGAGGCCATTTGAATAGTAGCAATCTGTCGCCGCCATTGCTGGAATTTTCCGGCTTTTTGTTCTCACTGTTATATGGTAGGGGGCGCTGTTACGCATCTTCTTGAGTAGAACACAGGCGAAAAAGAAGCAGAAACAAGCAATTGCATAGTTATGTAAACAAATGCATATATGCATTTGTTTACATAACTATGCAATTGCTTGTTTCTTATATGCAATTGCTTGTTTCTTAACTATGCAATTGCTTGTTTCATATATGTAAAATAACGTGATCATCAAACATATAAATCGAAAACTGCCAAACGTTACCAAATGAAAAGTCGACCCAGGACGAGGTATAGGACTGTGAAGCTTTGGGGGTGTTGATGGACTGGTTTTGTTTTGATGGACACGATTTTCTCAGCTTTTTGCTCAAAATGTTGCTTTTTTATGAAACTTATTCAAATGTTGATTAAATAAGAATGCATGAAGCTAGCAGTTTTTTTTGTTTTACGCTGGCAGGGAAAGAGTAAAGTGTAAAATCCTGAAAGAAAGGCTATTGGGAGTAAAAAAAAAAAACGAGGAAAGTACTATATATTGTTATTGTTTCACTGGGAAATACTACACGCTACTTGTTGGAAAAATTAGCTTGTAACATTTTTGATGTATTCTCATGCTTAAAAAGAAGTTAGTAGCATCGCTACTTTTAGCCCATGATTGTTGGCATTTGTAGCAGGATCTGGCGCATCTTTTAAGAGTCCCAAAAGTGATGAAGTTTACAAATGGCATGCTTGGTGTTGTGTTTATATTGTAGCCGTAGCAGAACTAAATACGATGCAATTTGCAGGAAACGTGCTGTAAATTCACCAACCCAATTAAATTGGACTGTATTACAAGCTGCTGGTGAAACCAGAGCCTTATTTTAAGGCTCTCATTAATCAATGCCAAACCCCAAGGCTTACAGCAGCCTGCCTGATGCGGGACATGTAATTAACTCTTTAAACACAGGGAATAAAAATCAGGCCTGATTGCAGATACCAGTTATCCTTCCTGAGGGACTCAGCCCATTAGCTTCCTAATGGGTCTTGCCCCGCAGAGGCGTAAACCATCAGCGGAACTGGCTCCGATCCAAACCGCAGGCCTCGTTACACTTCAGGAAATGAAGAATCACGTGTACACCCCTTTAGTACAATTTTTTAAATGGCCATCATCTGAAGATGATTGGCATCTACATGACCTTGGTTAATAAATTGAGGTTGTGGAATTCCAGCGGCATCCTGTTGATAGAACACTGGGTCACAGGAGTCAAAATGAACTACTTGGATTGTTTGGAGTAGCACTGCGATCTACAATTAAGTTTTGGTACCAAGGAAAACTCATTTGGTGCAGATTGTGCCAACAGCAGTTGAATTTAGATGATGAGATGACCAGGCGGGAATGTGGTTAAAGAGCTATTTACTGCACTGTGCAATGAAACATAATGTAGAATGAGAGAGAAATGTTTAACCGTAAAATAGCCTGTGCCGTTCATTTGAGTAATCATTCGCGGGATGCGAGTTTAATGGCCTTTAATGATCTGTTTCCTGATATCAGCTCCAATCAGTGGTCAAAGTGCTCAGCCATTCATGATCTTAGAAAAACACATTTCCCGAAAATAGCTCCTGCGCTTTCTCCATTCGTACCTCGCCCTTGCTCCTTAATGAGATGGAAAAGTTGAAAAAGAAAAGAAGTGGCACCGCAGGTTTTCTTCATTTTTGAAGGGAAACAGTTGTACTCCTCTTGTTCATTAGCTTAGAGAGAAAACAAACTGCAGAACAAATGAATGCTAACCTTAATTTCTACTTTTACAGGAGTAGCTCTAAATAAAGGAGCTGGGATTGTGCATTAGGAGACGCGGCTGCTTTTAGAAGTCGGTGGAAAGCGAGCGGCCACATTTTTAAACCTTCGGGTTGGTTTTGGCAGCGCTCTTGTTAAAACCACCTTTGTGTTTCTCATTATGCTGCTCATACGGAAGAGGTTAGCAACTCAAACCCTGTTAGCAGAATGCTAATCACTGTGATAACTGAATGCAGTCCAGGTTGATGTGGAATTCACAAACAAAAGGTAAACAGCTAACCCAATTGGAGGCAGATCTTCGGAGGTCAAATGCCATGCTCTTTTATCCCAGGTTTCTGTGCATGTAAAATATTTACACGGTCTCTGGAGGAGGGATACATTAGGCCACAGAACACATGACCTTTAATGAAGTTACTGCTGGAAGCCTCGTGTTAACATACCAAGGGCCCTCATTCAGCATTCAACATGCAGTCTTCATTTCTGGAGTTTTTATTTGTTGTAGCCATAGTTTTGGTCCTCTTACAACATTTAGCCAATATTTCTTGTTAATTGTATTCAGTAATTTTAGTCTGTTTTAGTAAATACAAAACATATATACAGTATATATGCATATACACATACACGCAATTTTTTTTACAAACTTTTATGTGAGATGGGAATAATTACGATTAATTGATTTGACGGCACTAAATATATATATATATATATGTGTGTGTGTGTGTATATATATATATATATATATATATATATATATATATATATATATATATATATATTATTTCAAAAATAATTTTTGAATATTCTATTTATAATAATTCAATTTTATGTACAGTATATTCATGTTTTATTCGTATATAACATTTTGCATTCTTATAAAACTAATACTACTTATAATAAATAACATTAATTTAAACATTCAATCCCCAACATATAACATGATTATTGCATTTTTTGAATAATATTGCTAGTGCATTGTTAATATTTTATCTTTTTCTCACTAAATATATATATTTTTCAGTTAAATGTTCTAGAATGACTGGAAGTCCCATTTGGATCCTCAAAAAGGGCCAATCAAACACATCGCTTATAGCGTTTAAGTTCTACATAAAGGGCCGCAAAACACCCTCTAAACTCTCCAAATCAAATTAGCCTGTTCCTCAGAGATCTGAGTGGAAACACCTGGTTGGTGGATGCGGCGAGAGCGGACTCCATCTCGCTCCACATGACCGTAACAGCCATGCCAGCAATGGGACGATGCACTTTTAGACCCCTACTGAGTTTTACACAGCACCACCATAAAGCCACAATCTTTCCAGGATTAGTCTTTCCATGATTTAACGTTGCTCTCTCCTGACCCTGGAATGCAGTGAATGACGGATCTATTTTCTTGCATTGTTTCACCTGCTCTAAATAAAACCACATGTTGCGAGGGACCGCCTCAACGGTCTTTCAGCCGTAATGGGAAGCATATAAGAGGGGGGTGGGGTGGGGGGCTTACATTAGACCAAAGCGTGACACTCAGAGGATGACAAGGGCAGCGTACAGAGATAATATCACGAGTCAGAGGTGAGTTATGGGGCAGTGCCATGAAAGGAAGTCCCATCAAAATCCCAATCCCAATCAGTCTCAGGCCGAGTTCGGTTACAGGGGAATCCGATAGGTCTCTCTGTTCAGTTGTTCTCTGATTTTGGTGATTCGCTGGTTTGGAGCTTTACTTTTCTGGTGTTTTATTAATTTCTAACCTTTCCTGCACACTGCTGTTGATCTCCTAGTGTTAAAGATGTCGTTCTTAATCACTGGTTTGAGATTAGTACAGTTGATTGGGGTGAGACCTTTTAAGCTACATTTGAATTCCAACAGATAATTAATTTCAGAAAACAATCACCAAGCCAAATGCGACGATTTATGTTAAAAGAGACACCATTTGATGTGTCAAGTCAAGTCAGTTTTATTTATATAGCACACATATAGAGTACACATTGTTTCAAAGCAGCTTTACAGATAATCATAATGTTAATCTTTATATCTTGATAGTCGCATTTAGTATATTAGAGCTGAGCGATGATATAACTTACATTTTGTCATGCTATAAACAATCAAGCAGTTGAGATTTGCTATAGTATTGCTGTATGTGAGTGTACTGCTAAAAAACACACACACTACAGGCTAGTGTGTCTATCTTTTATCAGTAAAGCCTTGTCCCACTGACAAAAACGTATTAAACCAGCCTTAGGTAGTTTGTTGGTCTTAACTGGCCATCAAACTGATTTTCACTATTCAGTATGATCTTCTCTGATGGTATTTATAAGTGTTTTGGGCGCTTGTCACCTAGCTGACCAGCTAACAAGTGCCGTGTGGACTAGTCAACTTGTGTGATTTGTTCAACATGAATAGCTAACTTGTGAACAAATCTGTAACCTTTCAAACATATAAACTGGGCAGAACCTCAGTCTCTTTTGCTGTTGGTTTTGGGAAGCACAATGTGACTCATGTAGGCTATCTCAGTCCAGCTAGTCATGATTAGCCAAGCAGGTGTCCATTTCATACTTATGTTTTCCTATATGAATGTATGGTTCATATTTATTCCTACAGTGAACTCGTTGGTCACATAGCACATGAAATAATATATTGCTAGCAATTAGCAATATCAAATTACACATGACAGCCTGTATATTTATTCCTGGAATTAACTGCTAAAGTTGCTAAATTCATCCATTTATTCTTCCAAACACTCTTATGAGCCATTAGATGAGTTTTCAGAGAATTTCTTTTTACTTGTTTTAAAAACATTTAGCATTTAGCAATTGTAAGTAGATGTTAGACTTTCGCTGTGCAACGGTGACATCTGGTGGCTGTGTAAGTAACAACAAGCTTTCCTCACGTGCTAAAACCAGTAATATTGTCCCAGACTCTGCGACAAGTGGGACCCTCAATGGTCCTCCATGGTGTGACCTTCGCATTTGACCTCTGTTTTGTTTTAGGCCTGGTTTTATCAACTTCTGATTCCCCACATGTGTCTCCACAGGTTATTTGTGTTTTCTGCAAACAGCACATCTGTCACCGCTGGCATCGGAGTCGCTGATCAGCGATCGAGATCTGAAGAGAACAATTACAGCTGATGACTAACAGGCAGACAGATGCAGAGTGGGTAATGAGATTGAGAGTGTGTGTCTGATCACGTAACTCAGAGTACGTGCGTAAAGACGAGCACACTACAAAACTGAGGCTCATCATCATTTTCAGGTACAATCAGGAAGGAGAGTAATCTAAAAATGAATGCATATATTATAGTTGCAGTGTGTTTTTGGCCTGAAACGCTGTCAGTACATGCTTTAGATCAGGGGTTTTCAATCTTTTAGATGTCATGGACCCCCATCCCAAAATTTAAAAGGCAGTTATACATTTTTATGTGTAAATATCCAATTTATACTGTGAAAAATAAATATTATAAACATGTGTAAAATATTATTTGGGAAAATATTTAGTTATGAAGTTCTTTTTCTACTAACTATAGTACTCTACTGTGTACTATTTATTTTAATCATATTTTTATTATTTTAATATTTTTTATTTTAAAATTCATTTAAATATATATTTTTAATTTTTCATTTATTTATATCAAATTTGTATTTTAATTTGTTTATTTTTATGTTTTTTTATTATTTATTTATTTATATTTATTTAAATCTATTTATTTATTATCTTATTATTTATCCCTGCACCCAAGTAAAAAAAAAAAAAACTAGGGCTTTTGACAGTATAAACCTTCCCAAACTATAACTGTCAACGATATACCAAGTTCTGGCATGAAACTCTAGATGGCGCAGGCTGATAGGTCCTTAACTCATCTGGTAGTGATTGCATCATAATCTACATAACGCAGCTGATTGGTTGCTGATGCATCAGCGGCCAATGAGCTCAAGCTAAACATTCAAATACCGGTAGTGTTGCTGTTATCAGTCTGCAGCGCGCTTTCAGAAACCCTCCACCTTCCCCAGCTCCACCTGTATAGATCTGCTACGGAGATTATTTCATGTACAGTATGTACATGTGCAGCAGCTGCATGTCTTACATGCTCACAGCAATGTCTGTGAATGTATTGGCAGTAGCAAGTCTAGGTACTTGCTCTGAAGCAACAGCAGTGTAGCAAATCTATTCCACCAAGACCAAATACATTAACATTTCCATATGCATTACCATGCCAATATCTCAGAGAGTTGTCATGACAGAAATAAAGTGATATTGTTCGAGATTTTGCTATTTCATTTATATTGCGGTATGTAAATTTATCCACGTAGTACTACGTAAAGCTCATGAAACTTTAGAGTGATAAGGAAACATGCATGAATGAGGAATAAAGAACGGGGCATAAATGATGCTAAAAAGAGAAGCGCAATAAGCGCACATAAACTCAATGTGGTGCTCGCGATGACTGACACACCTGAAATGCGCACAGAAAGCAGCCTCTCAGACAGAATTCAGCTCTCTTTTGTGTTTTTTTGAGCTTGAATGGTCAAATACACACACAATTATGTCAAAATGCCCATCATGTGGGACATTCACTTAAACACATGCAGTTATATCTAAAAGCCATGAAATCAAAATTGATTTTTTTTTTTTTTTATAGAATATTGCAGTTTTTATTATGAATGATTTATCCTTGTACGTCATTATTTTTTTAAATTCACATGCCCTCATATTTTTTAATCAAAATAACTTCTCTAATGACTCTTCTCTGATGATGTGTTAATTGGCCTTTTTCTTTTTGAACAAACTTTGTTCTATAAGACGATTCCTCAAATCATGTGTCTTTCTGGGGAGACGTGTATTACTTTTCTAAGAACTGAGTCTCCCAAGGTTTTCTACTGAGGTAAATAATTCCATGTATAAAGCTAAAAACAAATAGCATTTGTTGCCATGGTTCTTTTGAGCGGCGGTCAGATGATAAATGACATGTTTGTAATTTGTATATTGTAATATTCCTAACATAAACATTCCAGTTAGAAACAAAAGGGATTTACAGCCTAATGCCATTTAAAACGTCTACTAAAAACTTTTTAGTCTAGTGCTTTTGTAAACCATCATGTGCTGGTGTTTTGAAGAACTTAGAAATCAAAATACTGACCTGAAGAACCTATGAAACATCAAGAACATCAGTCGCCAAAGATACAATATACCGGCCAAAGTTTTGGGTCAGTAAGGTTTACATAGTTTTACAAGATCTACATACTGTAGTTAGGCTACATCAGTTAGATTTTTGTTGTAGTCATAGCATTTCCATTACCCTTCAAATTGTGCAAATTGAAAATACACCCAATGGAAACAATAAAGTTTTTATGCTCACATGAGGTGGTTTTTCAGGCAATTCGAAAAGGGAATATTTCCAAAACTTTATCAAAAATGTATCAAGACGTTGAAGCAGATATGAGGAAGAAACACCCAGAAACACCTCATACGTGGCGCTCCTAAGTATAAGGGGCTTTCCTCGCCATTAATGCTTGGATAACACGCTTAAGTCTCCTTCCATTAAAAATAATGGCTAGTGCATTGGCTGGGATATCCGTAAACCTACCAACATCAATTGCCGTGATTTTTGGAATGACTTATCGCGAGAGGAAAAAATACGTTTTAGTCGCATAACATCGGTTAATGGAAATGGCGTCATTTTACAATCATTTTTTATCGACATTTAGAAAATATCGCGAATGTTTTGTGCAAATCTGTAATGGAAACGCGGCTTGTGACCATTTATTAACTTAATGCATCCTTGCTAAATAAAAGTATTAATTTTTTTTTTTTTTTTTTTTTTTTTTTATCGTACGGACCTCAAACTTTTGAACGGTTGTGTACTCAACCACCTTACACAGCCAAATATATTTCCATTTAAGGCCCTTGCACACTGAGTCCGAAATTCGCATCCGAAATTTTCACACGTTAAAAAATAAATACGACCTCACGTTATGTCAATCACGCTTGCACACTGCCTCCGAAACTTTCGTCCGTCAAAAAAAAAAAATCGAATCAGGTTCGATTTTCTGCGTTTTTCGCGTCCGTAGCAAGCATTTTGAATGGTGTTTTGACAATTTAGAGCCACCGAATCACGAATATTCACGAATACGAAAAAACGCATGCGAAAATTTCGAGATGGTCCTCACTGCGTAACATGAAATCCACGGGGAGGAGTCGGATCCAGATCCAACTCCCCCCACCTTACATATACCTAAACCTACCCATCTCCACCCCCTGATCCCTAAACCTACCCATCTCCACCCCCTGATCCCTAAACCTACCCATCTCCACCCCCTGATCCCTAAACCTACCCATCTCCACCCCTTAATCCCTAAACCCACCCCTAAACCTACCAATCCCTTATATCTGGATCCAACTCCGCCCCCCGGATCTCGTGTACTGCATTGAGGTGCTACTGAAAATTTCGGACTTCAGTGTGCAAGGACCTTTACACTCTTAAAAATAAGAGTGTAAATAAACGTCAATGGGACATTTAAGAAGTACTTTGTAAACCCCAAATAAAGCTTCCAATGCATCGCTGTGAAAACTCTGTTTTTAGTTTGTCTTGGCACCCTTATTTTTATGAATGTAGATGCAAATAGACTATTATTTTCCAGATGCAGACACCAATTAAATTTCTTAAAATCTCATTTTTTATTTATTTATTTCAAATACAGAATTCATATCAGTCACAAAAAATTGGTACAATCACAGGTCAATAACCTGAAATAGAATAAATATAAGAACTCTTTGATTAGTAAATTCTATTAATAGATGTGTTAATTGCAATAGTGATGTGACTATCAAAGTGTATAAGAAAACTACAGTATATATTAATGTCATTATTTCCATTTAGTAGTCATGTCAACAGCTCTTGTTAAGTCATGTTTAGTGCTAAACATTTTTGACTAAGTTGTTATGTTTTCATGCTTACATATGTAAAATACTTAACGGAAGCAATCCAGTAAGCGGTGTTTAGCGTCCTTGTTAGTGCGCGCGCCTCCCGTGCCGGAGACGCTGGGTCAAATCCTGCTCAGAGCAGGTCAAGTAGGACTGGTTACATTTGGTGCCGTGACCCGGATGGGAGTGAGGTTTAGGGGATGAGTGTAACAGAGGCAAGCTAGTAAGAGCTGTGTGTGTAAACCTCACTACACCCCTGGCCTCCCATGCCGGAGACGCTGGATTCGAATCCGGCTTGGAGCGGGTCGAGTCGGACCGGTTACACTTACGCCATCCTTTTATCTAATTAATGCGTCTAAGAAAAGTCAGAAGGAATAGATTCAGAAAAGTCTTGTTATTGCAGAGACATACAGTTGATCGTGTCTGGTAACGCCCTACCATGGTGAATCCAAAATACCAGGATGTGAGGAGCAGGTCAGGGGGTCGACGGTTACCATGGCAACAGTGTCTACATTCAGAGTCACAATAATGCTCAGTGTTCCAAACAGAACCCTTCTGTACGCCAGCCAGTATGATGTCACGGTGATGTCATTCCGAAGTGGTTCTGGTTTCTTTTCCCCCCAAAAAACGGCTCGATCCTCAAATATCTTAATATCCGTTGTAAATCAGCGACTGCAGAGCTTGAATTCTAAAGAGGCCGTAGCTTTGTAGTTTCATGTGATCTGCTGTCAGTCTGCCAAAGAAGGAAAAAGCTGTTAGTATATATCACAGCCAGAGCGATATGACAATTAAATTTGGTTTGAGCTTCAACAGATACCACTAATTGGAAAACTCATGCACTAAAGTGTGCATGCTGTCTTCTCTGGGCAGCTTTAAACAAGTTATTAAGGAGAAGGTGATGGGTCATAAATGCACACACACACACACACACACACACACACACACACACACACACACACACACACACACACACACACACACACACACACACACACACACACACACACTTTTTGACTCTTAATACATTTACATTTAATCATTTAGCAGATGCTTTTATCCAAAGCGAGAGTAATAGAAGCAGTCAAATCAATAATAGGTGCAACAGTGTGCAAATGTCGTGACCAGTCTCAGCTAGACCAGCACAGCACACGTAGCAAGGATTTTTTTATATAATAGATATAGAATAGTAAGTGTTAGTATTATTAAGCTCTGTTCTGAGAACCAGCACGACTGGCAAACTGCTGTTAACAAAAGCAGTTATTCTGAATAAAGCTGGTATCCAGACAGTTGACGGCAGACATTTTCATTTTTGGTTGAACTCTCCCTTTAATGACACTAAATAACTTTTTTTTTTTTTTTTTTTTTACAGACTCGTCGAGGGGCTGTTCTCCAGATAAAGATTAAACTTGTTTTTAAGCAGTAATGTAATGTGAAGTCTCTCTGGAGCTGTGCGGTAATGTTGTGCTGTGTAATCTAAATGTAATACCGCAGTCTGTTCCTCTCGCACGCTGCCTCCTTTTACACAGGGTTATTATGGGTAATAACCAGCCATTATAGACCTTCATCACGACTGTGTTTTCGTGAGGTCTTTCATCATGCTTTTCCCCTATGCATTATAGCCCAAAAGGTAACATTAGTTATTATATTGTTGTCTGTTGATGTATATGGCTGCATAATGCCAGATGCATTATAGAGAAACAAATGTTTTTTTCAGTGAAATAACTAATTAAATTGCTCTCTATTCATAAAATAAAGGCTTCAGAAGTCTATTACTTTTATATGGTAGGCTATCTATCTATCTATCTATCTATCTATCTATCTATCTATCTATCTATCTATCTATCTATCTATCTATCTATCTATCTATCTATCTATCTATCTATCTAATCTGTGTGTATGTGTATGTGTATGTGTATATAATAAATAATATATATCTATACAGTGGTGGCCAAAATTATTAGAACGGTGAGATTTTTTAATGTTTTAAAAGAAGTCTTTTCTGCTCACCAAGGCTTCATTTATTTGATCCAAAATACAGCGAAAACAGTAATATTGTGAAACATTTTTACAATTTAAAATAACTGTTTTCTATTTGAATATATTTTAAGCATCATAACTGACATGATCCGTCATAAATCATTCTAATATGATTTGATGCTCAAGAAACATTTATTATTATTATCAATGTTGAAAACAGTTGTGTACAATTTCTTTTCAGGATTCTTTGATGAATAGAAAGTTCAAAAGAACATAATTTATCTTAAATAGAAAGCTTTTGTAACATTATCACTAGCGTTCAAAAGTTTGGGGTGAGTAAGAGTTTTTTTATTTGCAAAAAAACTAAATAAATTAATCATTTTATTCAGCAAGGATGCATTAAATTAATCAAAAGTGACAGTATAGACATTTATTATATTGCAAAAGCTTTCTATTTCAGATAAATACTGTTCTTTTGAACTTTCTATTCATCAAAGAATCATGTAAAGTAATTGTACACAACTGTTTTCAACATTGATAATAATAATAAATGTTTCTTGAGCATCAAATCATCATATTAGAATGATTTCTGAAGGATCATGTGACACTGAAGACTGGAGTAATGATGCTAAAATTCAGATTTGATCACAGAAATAAATTCAATTTTAAAATATATTCAAATAGAAAACAGTTGTAAAAAATATTTCACAATATTACTGTATTTTGGATCAAATAAATGAAGCCTTGGTGAGCAGAAGAGACTTCTTTTAAAATATAAAAAAAATCCTACCGTTCTAATAATTTTGGCCACCACTGTATATTAGTTGTTATTGAAAAGCACACATTCAACATTACAGCAACTTATTACAGCAGAAGCAAATGTTTGGTCTGGTCACGTAAAATAGACAAAAGACCAAAACAAACAGAATATACTGTCATTACCGTTCTTTAAAGGTCTCTTAGTCTTTCTTTGAATGTCCTCCTCACCTTTACGTGTGGATTTTGATTGGCTGCCAGCGACTGCGGTCAGATCTGCAGGAAGGCCCACATACACTCCTCCATAGTTCCTGCACAACACACAGTCAGATCTCACATGCTATACATCCATTATTATGATCCTGATTCAGTCTCATATTGATGTTTTCATAGTTTTGTATGTATTATTATGTTTTCAAAAGACCGTCTAACCTTCGTTTCTCATCATCTGGTAAAGGTTCTTCTGTCCTGCATCAAGAGAATAAAGATGAAGCCATCTCTGTGAGACACATCTGTCAGATTTCAATACATGCTCTCTCATGTACTCTGTAGGATTGTATGTCAGTGTTTCCTCTCTGCTCAAAAAGATGCCTCACAAAAGACTCATCAAAACATACCGTATTCAGAAGCAGTTTTCATCTCAAGACCATGTTGATGGACTCTAGTAAGAGCAAGGTATAGCTATTGAACAGTCTGTTCAAAAGATTTCAGCGCACATTCAATTTTCACAATAAAATGTTTTTTTGTCCACTGAAAATGCATTTTCTTTCCTTCACCATGAAATGTAGAGCGGGACTTGATTTTGTTCATTAGGAATTGATTGGATGGTGTGGTTTGCCCCGGCCTCAGTACAGTAAACACATCATCAGAGAAGAGAAGAGGGCTGCGTCCGAAATGAAATCACATACTCTCTTGAGTAGGTACTTATTTTGAATAAGTAATTACCACTAAAAAAGTATGTCCTATATTATGAATGTGTGTACTATAAATGTAATCTGGATGTACTACATTCGCCATGTTGTCATTATCATGTGACCTACCAGTCAAGTCAAGTCACCTTCATTTATATAGCGCTTTTAAAGGGATAGTTCACTTTGAAATTAAATTTTGGTATGTTTTAGCTTACCTGAAGGGCATCCAAGATGTAGGTGTCTTTTTTTCCGCAGTAGTTTCAATTTTGATATTTTTAGGTCAAACCGTTCTTGTCTGTCAGTCCTATAATGCAGGTCTATGGTCACTGTCTCAAAGAGCATGCACAGAGTCCAAATTAAACAATTCCCCATCGTAAGTACACATTGATAGCCTAAGACACGAAACGAGCGGTTTGTGTGAGAAAACGAACAGTATTTATATCGTTTTTACCTCTTATAACACAACCACGTCCAAGTGATCTGAGGGCGCGGGCGCGGGCGCGGGCGCTTCCTGCTGTGTGACGTGTGCGTAGACTGGTGCATAGATATATATACACTAGATGTCGCATTAAAGACATTCGTTCCAGTGAACTGCCGTAGCCAAGGTGAAATCTAGTGTATATATATCTATGTACCAGTCTGCGCACACGTCACACAGCAAGAAGCGCCCGCGCCCTCAGATCACTTGGACGTGGTTGTGTTATAAGAGGTAAAAACGATATAAATACTGTTCGTTTTCTCACACAAACCGCTCGTTTCGTGTCTTAGGCCATCAATGTGTACTTACGATGGGGAATTGTTTAATTTGGACGATGGGGAATTGTTTAATTTGGACTCTGTGCATGCTCTTTGAGACCGTGACCATAGACCTGCATGATATGACTGTCAGACAAGAACGGTTTGACCTAAAAATATAAAAATTGAAACTACTGCGGAAAAAAAGACACCTACATCTTGGATGCCCTTGAGGTAAGCTAAAACATACCAAAATTTAATTTCAAAGTGAACTATCCCTTTAACAATATAGATTGTTTCAAAGCAGCTTTACAGTGATAATAGGTAATTAAAGTAACAGAGATTGTTTTGGCTTTATAGCAGCTCTAGAATAAAGTTACTCCAGCTAAAGTTAGTTTTGATTGATTGATTCACTTCCGTTGCAAAGATCATTCGTTATTAAATAGGGGCCGCTAGCACAACAATGTTCTAACAGAAAACCCATAACCCATAATGTTGCCTTTGGCTTGCTCAGTTGGGGATATTTGGATATTTAATTTAACTAATCAATCAACGATACTATTGATCAGCATTACCAAACATGGACGTTCCATTAGAAACAAACATTGATGTATTGTTTTAATTTATTACTGTGAAGCTGCTTTGATACAACCTATGTTGTGAAAAGCGCTATATAAATAAACTTGACTTGACTTGACTTAACGCGGTCCGGCCCGCTCATTCGCACAAAACAGTGCCTAGTGGCTCGAGAACGCAAACCTTGAAATATGCAGGTTATCTCTGCACAAACTTCAAAAACGCAAACCTATGAAAACGCTGACGGCGTGCACATGCGTATTACGTGTTTAGTCTATAGGTATGCGCGTTTGAATATATATGTGCGCAGGCGTGTAGTCTTTCTTTACAAACTGACCTCAACAAATTACTTGTCTGGCCTTAAAGGAGAACTCCGGTCAATTTTAACATTGAGCTCATTTTTTTGTACATTTGGAGTGCTGTCAGTACAGAGAACAACGACAAAAATCGGTGTTGCCTACATCGTGTTATCCTCTTTTTAAAATTTGCACCCTGTTGACTTCAATGGGGCAAGTTTTAAACCTGCTTTTAGCCTCTTAACATCCTTCATGTGTCATTACAAGTGCACAGGTCATGTGAGTGATTCCTTCAGAGTGAACGCGGGTGAATCTGACTGCAGTAGATGTGAAAGATATGAATAAAAATGATGTTTATTCAGCCAGCGCACATACCTGTATTTACTTCCTGTTTTCGGCTGAAGTCCACAGTAATCGATTGTCGAGTTCACGCGCATAGGTTTAGTACGTACGATCATGCGCCCGAACTCGACAATCGATTACTATG
The DNA here is from genome assembly GCF_949319135.1 of Squalius cephalus. Classification (NCBI taxonomy): domain Eukaryota; kingdom Metazoa; phylum Chordata; class Actinopteri; order Cypriniformes; family Leuciscidae; genus Squalius; species Squalius cephalus. The sequence goes on from NC_137144.1 coordinate 24,124,446, forward strand.
GACTTTGACCGAAAACAGGATGTAAATACAGGTATGTGCGCTGGCTGAAATAACATCATTTTTATTCATATCTTTCACATCTACTGCAGTCAGATTCACCCGTGTTCACTCTAAAGGAATCACTCACATGACCTGGGCACTGGTAATGACACATGAAGGATGTTAAGAGGCTAAAAGCAGGTTTAAAACTTGCCCCATTGAAGTCAACAGGGTGCAAATTTTAAAAAGAGGATAACACGATGTAGGCAACACCGATTTTTGTCGTTGTTCTCTGTACTGACAGCACTCCAAATTTACAAAAAAATGAGCTCAATGTTAAAATTGACCGGAGTTCTCCTTTAAAATGTATAATACAGAATTATTTATCCTTCCGCGTAGCCATGTGAACTGGAATTATTTTGACAACGTTTTATCTGTACAGAGGTAAAGGGAAGAGACCAGCGTCAGTCACTTCCACTCATAAATCCTCTCCCATTGCCTCATGGGATAGTAAAGTAGTAGATCGGAAGTAGTAGATCATCCGGGTACTTTTTGCAGACTCTTTTATGAGTACTGTGAATTCAGACATACTTCTTTTGTCACATACTGTACAGTAAGGAAGTGTGCAATATCAGATGATTTTGGATGAAGCCAAGATGTCGCTGCAAGAGGGAGGGGGAGTTATTTAGATTAAATACTGCAATATTTCATTAAAAAAAAAGAATTTCATGGTGATGTTAAAATTACTTAATTTTCACTCACATCAAATTAAATATGCACTTTCTCTAATTTCACTATGGAGATTTTGAATATTTAACTCATGAAATCCAATCTAAAGCTAAATTGTTTCACTCACAGTGAGCGACAGCATGTTCATTTCGGCTCGCATCGAGAGTGGAAAATCATTAAATATTTCACACGGTGAGAATTTATTCAGCTCCTCTGTATCCTTTTATAGATGTTAAATGCTAAAAGCACTTCAAAAAGAAGTACGCTGATGTCATAACAGAAATCTGCTGTCTAAACACGCTCGGGCGTTTTTCCACCGATGGCACGGTTGCCGTCTGCTGTTTCTGAGTGTGAGGTGTCAGGCGTTGGGGTGGAGGGGGGATGGGTAATGATTGTTGATTGGCTAGCATGCGATCGGACCCTCAGGGGCCCATCTGCACCACAAAAGCCGCTGAACGGTTAGCAGGAGTGAATCTCCCCCAGGATTCAGTGAAATATGTCTGTGTGTATTTGTTATACTTGTTGAGCTGTTCAGTAATGAATTCAGCTCAGTGCACCACATTTGTGCTGTTATTAATTTCTGTCGGATGTTAGTGGTCGTGACATACATTCTGTGGCTCAGATTCGTGAATATGGTATGTTTGGGTATGTCGTGAAATAAATTACTCACACATCCTTGGCAGTTTCTGGACCTGGAAGACAAAAAAGAAAGTATAATTTACCTTTTAAATAATTTAAATAATTTATGTTTTAGGTCAACATTAAGCAGTCATATATATATACACTCTAAAAACTGCTGGGTTGTGTTAACCCAATTTTGGGTCAAATATGGACTAACCCAACGTTGGGTTAAAAAATGCAATTTAAAAATGGACAAATTGCATTGGTTACATTAAAAATGTAAACCAACGGCTGGGTTTGTCCATTTTTAAATTGAATTTTTAACCCAACGTTGGGTTAGTCCATATTTGACCCAACATTGGGTTAACACAACCCAGCATTTTTTAGAGTGTATATATATATATATATATATATATATATATATATATATATATATATATATATATATATATATATACACTTTTAATTAATAATTGTGTCCTCTGACAAGAGGTCAACATGCAGGCCTCTTTAGCTTCAGCCTGACATATTGCATAAATCACACATGCCCTGCTGTCAATCAAGGGCACATCATTAACACAGAGCAGAAGAGCTGAACATCACACAGATGATGCTTCATTCTCTGAAGCTAGTCCCCACTACAGAGAACAGATCTTTAAAAGCCGTTTTTCAAAATCCACATATTCAGTGTGACTGTCCTTTTATCTATTTTTACTTGTAGGAAAACATGACTTTAAAACACGTCACGAAAGCGATGCACATCTGGAATATTTAGGTTGTTAAAATTAAACAACCTCATGAAACCTTAAACCTTTCTTGCTTCTTTTACATTTTTATAGGCAGAAGCTTTTATCCAAAGCAACTTGCAATTGCATTTGTCAAGGTACATATTTTACATTCTTATCAGTTCTTGCTTTCCCTGGGAATCAAACTCATGACCTTGACGTTGCAAACGCCAACGCTCTATTGTTTGAGCTACAGGAAAGTTGTAGCTCAAACAATAGAGACCTTTAGATATCTTTACCGTCCTTTTGTTTGTTTGATGATGCTGGAGTATGTTTGTAGAGGGGCATTTACACAACACAATTTTCAACTTAAAACTGAAAACTTTTTATGTGTTTTAGCCTTTCATTTACGCAACAACAGCGTTTTTTGAAAGCGGTTTCAAGGTGCAACTTTTTTTTTTTTTTACGATATCGTCTCAGTGTAAACTACAGAAACACGAATTTGTGAAACGGTGACGTCATGCGCATGTGTGCGTTTCTTTACAAAGTGACATCGCCATCTACTGGCCTGGCAGCAGAATACAGCGTTTTAAGTCACTTCCGCAGTTCTTTGTGTACGGGATCATTTTGACAACGGCCATCCATCAATCCATCCATATATGCATACATATATCCTTTTATTTGAATAAAACTAAATGTGTGTGTGTGTGTGTGTGTGTGTGTGTGTGTGTGTGTGTGTGTGTGTGTGTGTGTGTGTGTAGCAGCGAATCGCAATCTTTTACTTAGATTTTTTTTTAGTGGAAGAAACCTTGAGTTACTTTATAAGTGAACTTGTAGGGAAAAATATTGATGCAAAAATGTTGTATAATATCCTCTTTAGAGAACAAAATCCCACTGTTTTTGGACACACAAACCACACAGAAGAAGAACGATATTGACTAGTTTTTTTTAATCAGATTCTGTTCTTTCTATGCCTTTATTGATTTTTTTGGTCACAAGAGTGATGTTTCCAGCAGTTTTATTCAGTCTGCACAGTTCAATTCTTTGATTACAAACGTTCATTTGTACAGTGTCTTTTCGCTCTCTCTCACTCGTCTTTATTAAAGTCTCAATACTTAGAAGTCGTTTGACAGAATCAACTGAGGAGTTTTGACATATTTAAAGTGTGTTTATCCTCTTTGTTTTGGAGGATTCAGTCATTTATTTTAGACTCATGCATAACCTGAAAACTCTTTCACCGAAGGCTTTTCTCTGAGTGATTTCTTGTCCTCGGGACAACCGAGCTAAGAAACCAGGTCAGTTGTGTCGGGTCGTGAAACAACCTTCCATCTTGACATCTTACTCCTCAAAGGCAGTACACATTCATAAAAGAAAAAAGTCTCTTTACTGGCTCAGTTGTTTCTTTTAGATAACAATGAGAAGAAACTCTTCTGTTTCTCAGATGTTTCTACTGAGAAAAAGAACCCAAGATACCAAAGTCTGCATTCAAAAGATCTCAATAAAGTCTTAAAAATAAAGGGTGTTTTCGCCACGAATCTGCAATGCCATAGAAGGACCATTTTGGGTTCCCCAAAGAACCTTTCAGTGAAACCAGTTCTTAAAATATATATATTTTTTCCTTAGTGTGAAGAACAATTAAATAATTCTAAAGAACCTTTTTCCACTATAAAGAACCTTTTGAATGGAAAGATCCCATGGATGTTGAAGGTTCTTCATTATTTGAAACCTTTATTTTACGTATGAACTCAAACATTTCTTATTTCTTATCAAATTCAAGAGCAAGTGATTTATCCACATTCTTTATATAGAATCACTATGCATCCTTTTTTATGTTTTATGCTAGGAAAAAAACATAAAGTTGGCACTTGAGATCTCCAATAAGTCTCCAGAGGTCTGAAGAACATCGTCTGAGCAATATATATATATTATTTAGGCTCTATTCTCTCTGTTTAGTAGTGATGGATGCCACTATTTTGACATCTCACCTGTCAATCATTCATCATTTTCTCTCTCAGGACAGGCTAATTCTATTTTTAACCAAAGTTCATTTTGTTTGGCTCTTTTTCTCACGGTTGGTTGCAGTGATGGTTGTTGGTTGCACACAACAAAAGGATAGGGAACAAAAACAGTCTGTAATAATAAATCCATATCAGAACCAGGAGATCCCAGGAGATAACGTACACACAACCGCATTAACATTGACCTTACCGGACAAAGGAAGTATAGGAAACACATGGCTTAAATACATGAGAAGCGTAATCAATGTCAAACGGAACAGCTGTTTAATTTAGTTTAGTTTATTAATTTATAAAGCACATTTAAAAACTACATGTTAAAACCAAAGTTCAGTACAACAAATGTAAAACAAACTTAAAACATACGTAACCAAGAAAAAAACACAAAGACAAATGAAAATTTTACACCCTCAAACAGAATTAAAGCATAAAGAATAAAAATGGGTCTTCAAAGAGGATTTAAACATAGAAGGGGAAGACCTTATGACGAGGGGAAGACTATTCCAGAAGAGCGGCTGCAGCAAAAGCCTGGCCGCCTTAAAAATGTGAACGAGGCCGAAGAGATCTAGAGGTAATATGCAGAGTGAGGAGATTACAAATACACTGTAAAACTTTAAAAACAAAGAGCAGAATCTTAAAATCAACACGGCGAGTACTGGAGTAATGTGCTTGTGTTTTCTAGTGCCAGACACAATAGTCTGGATGCCGCATTTGCACCAATTGCAACCGTTTCAGAGCTGATTTAGGCAAACCCAGATAGAGTGAATTACAGTAATCCAATCTTGATGTTATAAAAGCATGAATTGCAGTCTCAAGGTCCTTCATAGAAAGCATCTTGATTTTAGCAATTGATCTTAACTGAAAGAACAGAGCTGTTGGGCCAAAAACAATTCTTCAGTTTTATCATTATTTTACTGTAAGTCCATCCATAATTTAATGTCTTGAGGAAATGCAAACAGATTAGACACAGAAGCATTGTTGTTTTTAACAGAAAAAATAAAGCTGAGTGTCGTCGGCATAAAGATGATGAATTGTGTTTCTGAATAATATGAGCGAGTGGAAGCATATAAGGCAAAAAGAAGAGGACCCAGAATAGAGCCCTGCAGAACACCTTAGGAGATTTGAGAACGAGATGAGAAACATTTCCCCAAATAAACAGAAAAAGTTCTGTCCTTAAGGTAAGATGCAAACCAATTCAGCACAGATCCCGGAAACCCAGGTAATTAACAACCAGGGAAACTAACTAAATAAGGAACTCAACAGGCAAACAGGGAAGCCAAAACATCATGATAATAAAACAGAGCATAGCTGTTACACTCTTCTTGTATCCAGTTTGCATTTCAATGAGAAATGCTGATTACCAATGAAGCATTTTGAAATTAAATTCTCTGCACATTTAAATTCATTGACAGCTGAATCATCTCCAGCTGTTCTCGTGTCCGATTTTCAACGTCCAGGCTTGTTCATGTAACATTTATTGCTCAAATATTGCTCTTTCATTGCTCAGGACACATAATGGTGTTCTCAGTTATGTTTCAGCTAAATATAAATGTTGTTTCTCCTGAAAAAGACACAAAAAGTAAGAGTACAAAGCTATAAAGGTTTCATAAGGTTTTTTTTTAATCCCTAGAAGAACCTTTCATCCCCCTTTTCCACCAAGTGAACTTAAAAGAACCATTTTAATAATCTAAAGAACCTTTTTTTCCACTATAAAGTACCTTTTGAGCAATTGAAAGGTGCCATGGATATTAAATGTTCTTCATGGAACCATTGATGCCAATAATTACACATGATTCATATTGAGATCTCTGACTTTTGATTCAGACTTTGGTCGAATCTGAGCACAGTTTAAGATCTCTTCTAAACCTCTAGAGAAGAGGATAGAAACGATTGAGATGCTAAAGAGATCTCTTTCCAGCGCGCGCTGCTCACACACGCTCTCTTCATCAAGTCTATAAGCTCAGATCTGACCTGAATACATATTAGACGTGAGGGATGAAATCTCCATGACTGATGATCAGATCCTTCACCTGAGACTAACGGAACATTCCTCCACATCCGCTTCAGCTAATAACCGAGGAGGACACGAGGTCCCCGCAGGTACGAGACTTCATCAGGCTCCCACACGAACTTTAACCTCCAGAAATCAAGTGTTTGAGGACAAAACAGAGCGCTAAATTAAACATCCGACGGCGCGCGCACGCGCTAGAATCCACAACATGACACGTCCATTGATAAAAAGCAGCGCGCGAGTAAGTGAGCCACAGACACACACACATAGGCTACACACACTCACTCACCTCCTGCTGTCGTGCTGGTGGCAGAGGAATTTCCACATCCCATTTTGGCATGAACACACAGTTTTCTTCCGTGTCTGCTTTGGAGGACGGAGGAGTGAAGGACGGCGCTGATGTGATGCACGAGCTCCCTTGAACGCAGCCTCGATCATTCTGCAGAGAGAGAGAGAGAGAGAGAGAGAGAGAGAGAGAGAGAGAGAGAGAGAGAGATGCCCGAGCCTCACATGATTCGTCCTCTCCTCCACCCTGATAGAGTTGCCGTGGTAACAGAAGGGGGTGTGGCCAGCCTCCAGTGGAACTCCGTCCAAACAGGCATGCTCGTACCAAATAAATAAAAAACTTAACAGGTCAGCATGTTAATATATTAAAATAAATAAATATAATACTAAAAGTAAACGCAAGTAAATAATGAGAAAATATTATTAAAATTAATAAATAAATAATAAAAATCAATACAAATTTAATAAAATTGAAAATAATTTACATTTATAATTTATTAAGAAAATATATGACAATTTAATATTTTAACGAAATCAAAATACAACCAAAACAATAAAAAGCAAGCTATAATGTAATACAATTAATCAAAAGACTTAATTATATTTATTATAAATGATTTATGTTTATAATAAAAACATAATTTAAAACAAATCACAGGTCAGAAACTGTAAATTATTATTAAAATGAATAAATATGTAATAAAATTAACTAGATCTATCTGTCTATCTGTCATCTATCTGTTTGTCTGTCTCCTTTTATAGGAATTCTAGTAAGATATAGTTTGGACTAGGCTGATGACAAATGGTGGACACACAGATGTTGGTTTCTGGGTTTAAAGGTCTGGGATCACGAGCGCTTAGCCTTGAGGTGTTCACAAAGAGATGTTTGTTATGACAGCAGAGCCTCTCAGGGGCCGCTCGAGTCTCCCATCCTCTACTGAACTTTCTGATGATCTGTGGCACATGATCAAACTCTGGACAGAATGGGAGTTTCTCTTAGGAGTTCATTAGGACTATTGTGAACTGAGAATTATGTCATAATCTTAATGAAAAACATAGAGATCATGAAAATACTGTAAATGCAGAACTGATTTAATAAAAAAAATTTTTTTACTGAATGAAAAACTTATGTATATAAACCCTAAATAAACCCTAATTGTACAAAAGGAATACAAATAAAATGGTATTTTCAAAAAGTGACAATATACCAGTGTAGTCCAGCAGAGGGTATTGTGGGATAGAAGTCAGAAAACTTTTCAACCCCAAAAAATAACACTTTATCTTTGTTTTGAGTTACTTTGAGTTAATACTTTATCATTATTATTATGTATGCTTTATTTAGGTGTATTTTTGAAGCAGAGTCAATGCCCAGTAAAGAGGACTGCTTTTCCCAGCATGCAACCAAAGCAGTTCCGGTTCGTATTTGAGCAGCTGCATGCTGGGAAATGTAGTCCTCGTCCTTTTATTCCATTCTCACTGTCTCCGACGCGAAAGATGCCTGCCGTACACCACAAATTATTACTCGAGGAGGCCCTGCAGGACAGTCCGCAGGTAAACATTTGCATACTGGATCTTTGTTCAATGTTTTAGCACTCATAACTGTTCGTATTTGTGCGTTTTGCGTTGCAAAACTGATGATGCGGCTGTCGAGACGCGCGTATGTCGCTGGTCGCAGAGCATATGTGCGAGCTAATCTAAATAAAACATCAATTTAAGTGCACGATTAAGTAGAGGATCACCTCAGCTCGTTAAGTTTATATAACTGCTTGCATAGTTTATTATTCAAAGTGTTTTATTCCTAGATATGATCCATAGATGAGACCCGAGACACATCCTGCACGTATGTTGATCATATGTTTATAAATGAGAGACGCGCGTCAAACATACGTGCGTGACGCTACAAACGCGCGTCTTATTTTCGGCTTTGGTGCTTTAAAGCTGTAAATGTTTTGCTGGCAGTGGAGTTGTGAATGGAGGGGCCTGTATGGGAGGAGTGTGAGATGTTGTTTAGTTGGTAAAACCCACAAAAGTCTGATCCTGATACATTAGATCACATATGCTGTATCAGATCTATTATATGGTATCAGGGTTACACTTTATTTTAAGGTGTCATTGTTACAGTGTAATTATATATTTAAGTTCTGAGTAATATTAAGCAACTACATGTATGTACTTACTATAGGGTTAGGGTTAGGGTTAGGATTAGGATTTGGTTGAGGGTTAGTTGTATGTAATGATGTATAGTTTACTGTTAATACTATGGTAAGTACATGTAACAAGGACACTGTAAAATAAAGTGTTATCGGTATCAGTACTGAGACATCACTGGCAGATCAGAAACAACAACAAATGATCAGAGACATAAGGTGAAACACACAAAAAACATTGACGTAACACTACAGTCTTGCAACCGGTTTTGATTATTATTAGCTATGCAAAAATCATAATTAGGCCTAATTCGCATGCTATTTGCAGTTCAAACCGTGAAGCCGTTCCCACATACTTGTGATATTCTAAGTGAACTAATAATTTACTTTATACGCACAAGTTATGTGTCTGAGTCACACCCCATAATGCTCTGTGTTTGAGATTATGAACCCACAGCTGCTCCGCCCGGCCAGTCGCTTTGTTTGCATAGGAAACACACCCAGAAGTCAGTCCTGATCCCTGACAGAACACACCTGTGGATACACCCAGCATGCTTCACGTGCTCAGCACATTGAACACTGTGAATATCGTGTGTTTTCTGTGCAGACGCGGTCCTTGCTCAGTGTGTTTGAAGAGGATGCAGGCACGCTCACTAACTACACAAACCAGCTGCTCCAGTCTATGCAGAGAGTGTTTGGAGCACAGGTACACACACGTGTTCACATTGACTTAGGAAATCGAAATTTACTATATCTAAATAAATATTCTGTTTATTGATCACGATTTATAAGTGCATGGTGTTTTAAAGAAAAAAGTTAGCAAACTGAAACTGATTTTCTTTTCTGCTGATGTCATCAAGGCCTCAGAGGCGGGGAGAAAATAATAACCAATAGTATCACAGTATCTATAATCCAATCAAATCCTTACACAAAGTCCAACCCTGCGTTATTTTCAACTGATTATGCTGTTATACTTGGAAATATGGCTCATTATACATGTCAAAGATTTAGTTCACCCAAAAAATGATAATTATCCCATAATTTACTCGCCCTCAAGCCATCCTAGGTGTATATGACTTTCTACTTTCAGCCAAACACAATCAGAGTTATTTTAAAAATATCCTGGCTCTTCCAAGCTTTATAATGGCAGTGAATAGAGCCTGAGTTTTTGAAGGCCAAAAAATACATACATTTTTGTATGAAAAATATCCATATTTATAACTTATAAACTATAATGACTGACTACGGCCGGACACGAGTCTAGTTCCAGCGGAAGAGTGACCTCTGACATTATCATTTTCATTTTTGGGTGAACTAACCTTTTAAATGGATTGCAAACTCTGAATCATTAAATGTAAATATATTTATGAAGGTCCAAGCAGGAAATAATTATATGAAATCTTCATACATATTTATAAACCCTGAATATAAAGTTGCAATTCTAGGTATGTAAATATGAATTTATAAATATTTATTTTTAAATCTGAATATGTAGTTATTACTCTGAATATATAAATGCAAATCAGAATATACATAATATGCATATCTGAATATGTACAGTTATAAATCTGAATATATAAATGTAAATATATGGATGTAAATCTGAATATAACTCAAAATAAATGTAAACCATGAATACATAGAAACATCTGAATATATTTAGTTATAGGTTTGTATATATAGTTATTAATCCTGAATATGTAAATGCAAATCCTGAATGTATAGTTAAAAGTCTGAATTTATGTTTATAAATCCTGAATAAATATTTAAACCATGATTCATACATATGATCTTTATAATCTATATTTTTGGATTATACATAATTATCTTCTGTTTGGCTTATAAAAATGATATGAACATAGTTAAAAATAAATATTTATGTAAAATTACTTTATATTTAATAATTTTATATAATAAAAATCACTAAAATAAGCCTCTTTAAAAGCTTGTTTCCTCAGAAAACTAACTGGTGCTGGCTCTGACTCTTCCTCTGACTAACTGGGTTTCCTGTTCGCAGAATGAAATGGCTCTGGCGACCGAACAGCTTTCTAAACAGCTCTTGGAGTATGAGAAGCAGGTGAGCGCTTTAAACGACAGCAGTGCATTAGCAGCCGCGGTGAGTTCTGGGAACGTCTGAATACCAGATGAGTTATCAATAAATCTGACATGATGGTTTGTGAGTGCAGAATTTTGCTCTGGCGAAAGGCGATGAAGAGGTGATCAACACTTTACAGCACTTCGCCAAAAGCGTGGAAGAGGTGAGGAGATTCCTGCGGTGTGTGTGTGTGTGTGTCAGAACGAGTCCATCAGTCGTGTGGCAGCTGGTGTGGGCTGTTTCTCTCATGCTGGGTGTTTGATGTTTGCCAAGATGGCAAGATCACCTGATCATATGACCTTCAGCGAGATCACATGACCTTCATCATTTGCCTCACATACTGCAGGATTTAAGTTCATATTATTCAGATTATAAAGTAAAGCGGCAACAAATCAGTGTGACATTACTGTCAAAACACACCGCAGTAATATTTGATAAATATTTGAATAACAAATCTATTTTATTTTCTCTCTAGCTGAACTCTCTGCACAATGAGTTGGCCACAGAGATCGCTGATAAGATGGTGTTTCCCATGGTGCGGTTCAGAGAGAAGGACCTCACAGGTGCGACACTCGCTTCAAAGATCATGCTCTTCACTGTTGCAGCATTTTTTATTTACAATATAATGCATTTTATAAATTTTGTTACATTTTTTATTTCCAAAAGTGGCCAAATTTGATTTTTTTCCCCATTTTTAATAATAAAATTCTTATATTATGCATTACATGTATTAAAATAACAATCTTAAAAACACATTTTTTCTTGTTTTTAAATTAATATTGATATTCATTTTGATATTAATTCAGTTATTTCTTGAACATTGGTGTCTATTTTATCACATTCAATTTTAAGCAGACAAATAAAAATTCTTTCTCTACTTTTTTTTGTTTATTAATAAAATATATTTATTTTATAAAAATATTTATAAAATATTACATTTTCTTTAAATCTCAATCAATGTTTCTTTAATAATTTCATGAGTATTTTCACTATCCCTCTGATGTTTACCATACCTTTAAGACTCTTATATGTATTTATTTTAGGGCTGTCAAAAGATTAATCGCGATTAATCGCATCCAAAATAAAAGTTTGTGTTTACATAATTTATGTCTGTGTACGGAGTATAATTATTTTCTATATATAAATACACACACATACCTTTAAGACTCTTATATGTATTTATTTAAATACTTTTTGTATGTATTTTTATGTTTTTCAAAAGTGAAAATCCTGTTTTCGATGATATGATCCAAAAATTTTTAAAAAGCTGTGATGAATTTGTTTTCAGAGATCAGCACACTGAAGGAGATATTCGGCATTGCCAGTGACGGTATGAAGTTAATCATTTCTCTTTATTTATTATTAGTGGATGATAGAATATTTATATGCTGAATGAAAATCACATTACATTCTGTCTCTCTTTCTCTCTCCAGAGCATGAAGCTGCCATGGTGAAATACAGTCGTCTACCTAAGAAGAGAGAGAATGAAAAGGTAAATATTGATGTAAATGCGCATCTGTTATGTGCGAGAGTCCAGCACTGAGTTAGATGTGTGTGTGGACAGGTTAAAGCCGAGGTGGTGAGAGAGGTGGCGTACTCCCGCAGGAAGCAGCATCAGGCCGCCATGCAGTATTACTGCGCTCTGAACGCGCTCCAGTACAGGAAGAAAGTGGCCATGCTGGAGCCCATGCTGGGATTCACACACGCTCAGGTCTGACACTCGCCGTCACACACTGCTTCACGCTGTCCTGGATGAGCTGCGTTTGAGAACTCTGAGAACAACACTTCCATTAATGCATGTCGTCTAGGGGTGGGCTGTATGAAGAAATAGATGATATTCTCGAAAATGTTGGTCAATAACAATACACTTTACATCATGATGCATATGAAAAAACAATTCATTAACAATTAACAATTTTTATCTGAAAAGACAAATTTAAAAATGTGTTATTTTAAAATGTTTTAAGATATTATATTAATATTTAAGATATTCTGCTTGGTATTTGTTTAATAATACTAATCATCTGAATGAGTGCTTTGTGTTTTTATAATAAAATAATCAATAATAATCAATAAATATAAAAAAAATCAAATTAAAAAATCAAATAAAATTATATTTTCAAAAATACGGTATTGTATGCATTTTTAAATTTATATTAATATTTATTTTAATATTAATTCAGTTATTCCCAGAACATCGTATTAAATTCCAAATAGAAGAATGTGAAAATAAATTATTTTCAAATATTTTAAGATATAAAATAAAAAATAATAAAAAACACAATTTTATTTTGCTCGGTATTTTTAAATATTATTATTATTATTATTTATTTTATAATTATTTTATTATTATATTAAAATTAATTAATCTTTTAATTGTGTTCTTTTTAAAGATTAATATTAATATTCATTTTAATAGTAATTCAGTTATTTCCTGAACATCATATTAAATTTCAGTGAAGAAATTTGAAAATAAATGATTTTATTTTTAATAAAACAAATATTTTGTTAGTTATATTACTTATTAAAATAATAATGTTAAATGCTGGTTTTCTTTTATATTAATATGAATATTTATATAATATTTAATTATAAATATTTAAATATTTTCTTTTTTCATATTAAATTCTAAGTAGACAAATAAAAAATATTTAATATATTTTATATTATATATTTAATTAAATTCTTATATTATTCATACTACTGCAGAAAATAATTTCAAACATACTATTTTATTTGCTTGATATCTTCTATATAAATATTAATATTTATATACATATTTTTTTCAGTTATTTCTTGTAAATTGGTGTCTTTTTATCATATTGTTACAGCTCCTTTTTAACAGCAATAAATCACTTAGACACTCGAGGTATCCTTTGCATCGTGTCCAACATCAGCTCCCATGCATGACATCAGGACTTTTGGCTTCAATTTAAAGGGGGGGGTGAAATGCTCATTTTCACTCAATCTCCTGTTAATCTTGAGTACCTATAGAGTAATATTGCATCCTTCATATCTCCAAAAAGTATTTTGCTTTATTATATTAATAACAGAAAGATAGACTGTACCGAGTCTTTCCGGAAAAAACCGAGCGGCTGGGGGCGGGCCGTGTGGGAAGCTTAGCTGTGCTAACGCGCCAAGCTAGTGACAACACACAGAGACATTTGTTCAGTTCAACAGTTTTACTCACCGTCCGGTTCCAACGCACGACCGCGAACCTTTATCATTGTGACTGCTCGATCCTTAAGCATTAGACGATCTGCAAATCCGTCGATATGGGCTTTGTTCATAAAACAATCA
>NC_137144.1:24145852-24220852 GCF_949319135.1 Squalius cephalus
CACACCTGTGCAATAATCATGCTGTCTAATCAGCATCTTGATATGCCACACCTGTGAGGTGGATGGATTATCTCGGCAAAGGAGAAGTGCTCACTAACACAGATTTAGACAGATTTGTGAACAATATTTGAGAGAAATAGGCCTTTTGTGTACATTGAAAAAGTCTTAGATCTTTGAGTTCAGCTCATGAAAAATGGGGGCAAAAACAAAAGTGTTGCGTTTATAATTTTGTTCAGTATATATACATACAGTGCTATGCATAAGTTTAGACACCCATACTAAAGTTGACTAAAAAGAGGAATAAAAAATCATCTTTTGGAAACTGAACTTAATGCCTTAATTAAAATAATTAGGAAAAATCCAACCTTTAAGGACACCAATTTTCTTTGTGAATGAATAATGTATCGTAAATAAATAAATGTTCTTCCTTAAAATACAGGGTGCATAAGTTTGGACACCCCTACAGTATGTTAAATTCCCATAGAGGCAGGCAGATTTTTATTTTTAAGTATTTAAAAAAAAAAATTTTTTTAGGATACTATGCATCCTGATAAAGTTCCCTTGGCCTAGAGATTGGCATGGGGTACTTTCCATAAGATCATCTCTCAATGCAAATCAAACCAGCTATTAGGCTAACTGAAATAAAACCATGCCAATCTCTAGGTATGGTGAGGGCTATGTGATGATGTGGGGCTATTTTAATTCCAAAGGCCAAGGGAACTTTATCAGGATGCATAGTATCCTGGATCCATGAAGTAACTGGCCTTTAAAAATAAAAATCTGCCTGCCTCTATGGGAATTTAACATAGGGGTGTCCAAACTTATGCACCCTGTATTTTAAGGAAGAACATTTATTTATTTACGATACATTATTCATTCACAAAGAAAATTGGTGTCCTTAAAGGTTGGATTTTTCCTAATTTTTTAAATTAAGGCATTAAGTTTAATTTCCAAAATATGATTTTTTATTCCTCTTTTTAGTCAACTTTAGCATGGGTGTCTAAACTTATGCATAGCACTGTATATATATATATATATATATTTTTTTTTTAAGAATGTAAGTAGGGTCAGTTTTTGATTTCTTCATCTTGTGATTGTCATGACTTTGATCCTCGTGTGTATCAGGACCCTGAAGCGCTGGCCCAGCTGATGAAGTCAATGCCCCTGACAAACGATGGGAAGTTTCTTCTGCTGGAGAGCGAGACGGGAGACGCAGCGGAAGCTTCCGGACAGGATGACCAGGAGTCAGAGGCCTGATCTGAACACACACACACACACACACACACACACACACACACACACACACTTCCATTACCTGCTGCTCTTCTCCTGTCCTCCCTCTCTCTCTCCAGACAGACTATATGAAGGAAAGCAACAGGTGGTCAAGGGAACGCCACTCATTTGTTTAACACTTACCCAGTTTAGATGCTCACGATAGAAAAGATGAAGGTTAAAGGTGTCAGTCTTGTTTTAACCTTTCAGTTCGAAAACATCAGACACGAGTTTACATGTTAAAGGAATAATTCACCCAAAAATAAAAATTCTCACCATTTCCTCAGCAAATAATAGTTTAAAATTTGGTTTGTTCCTCATGCCAATAGTATTGCATGACTCTGAATATAGTGCATGAGTACTATGAACCAATTTTATTATGTAAATGGTACTTTATAGAGTTAAACAGTTCAGTTTCACGGTATGGAAAAGAGCAACTCAAGAGTTTTCTTTTTTGGGTGTACTGTCCCTTTAAGAAAGGGTGTGTCTTTTATCGATTCTATTTGCATTTTGATTTTCATTGTATTTTTACAGTTAAAATTGTTTCATAACGTCAGATGTAGTTTCAGCTACAAGCTGATTTTTTTTAATACCTAATAGTTCAATCATAATACAGGAGAATTTCTTATTTTTCACACTACATTGTCAGCAAACACAATGAAACCTGAACCTTTATTTGCACTTTCTTGGTTCCTGTTGCATCTGACAGGTTTTTTCAGCACATTATAATTAACATTCCATACAGCAACCATTCCACTTTTATTGTGATGCTGTTTATAATTAAGTCTCGCAAATCTGAAATGAATCTCAATTTGCATAATGCATCTCAAATCTCAGCACGTTGAACGCTGCTGCTTAAATGATGGAGTTTTGAAATATGGATTTGTGCATGCTAATATTGTTTTGAAAGTTGCTTGATGCTTGTGTTGCTGTTGGTAAAATGGCTAGGAATACAAAGCTGAAGCAGCAGTTTATAAACACTTAAACCTAAATGTTAATGATTTTGCTAGACGGCAATGCTTTCATGCAGATATTACGAGTTAACCATCACCAGTGAAGCATTTACTTTTATTATGAAGAAGTATGCAAATTGGGATTCAGAAGAATGCAAAACAAAATAGCACTTTTTTTCTATATTTTTTTTTTACGTGCAATTTAGGTGCACTTTAATTTAAAAACACTAACTTCCTGTGGTCTGTTTACAATTAATACCTTTTACAATACTTAAAATAAGAAATTCAGACAAATCCTGTAGATGATATATTTTAACATTCATTCTGTGGAAAAATTAATCTCAGGGGGAGTCTGGTAACAAAACGAAATAGTTGTTTTCCCTCTCAGTATTTCCTGTGTGATCAGTTTGGTCTGTGCAGGAGGAGCCGCACGTCCACTGCGCTTCATTAAGTACATACTCATTTATCTGTAATCGTTTGTTTGGTAACGTGTCGAAATAACGTTCTGAAAGTGGTTTGCTAGTGATTTGAATGAAGTTGAACTGTTGTTTACATTTATCACAAACTGATCCTGAAGTGTTCCTCGAACTTTAAATATGCCTCGGTAACAATCCGACATTTAACCTGCGATGAGCTTGAGCATGATGTATGCCGAAAAATAAAATCATTCATCAACATAATGTGCAGCGGTTATTGGACTGTCAGATTCTGCCCATGTATCATCTTTTCAGAATGTAAAACTCTTTAATAAAGCTTTGTGACCATTTCTAACGTAAGAGTCATGAGAAAGCAATCTGAAAATTAAATATTTTATTTTACACATCACATCACTCAGCTTTTTTGGATTAAAGCATCACCGCACAACTTGATTTGAGTTCATCAGACAGCTTTGGCGATAAACACACCACACATCCTGACATGAACACTGAAGCAGGAGGTCCGGAGGGCTCGTTCACACACACACACACACACGGGACAATCAAGAGTCTTTGTAGTAGTTATTGAGGTTGATCCGCAACAGGAAGTCCTCCAGATGGGGCTGATAGCCTTTATCCACCAGTTTGGTCACCACTGTAAAAAAAAAATACAATCATTATACACTTATTTAACTCAGGCTAAAAGGAACAATTATCCATTGAAATGTTTTTTATTGAAAATATGATTTTTCTTCTTTTGAAAGCTTATTCACAAAATGGCTAAAACAGCATTAAAACACTTTTACTAGTGAGCAAACTGATCATGTACTGTAAAAGTAAGTTATGGTAATTATTCTGGCACAAGAAATCCTAAATGACAATTAAGGAACGATAAAACGCTACAAAAGTGTGTGATATGAACCCTTTGGACTAATATAGCCGTTTTATTACACGTCTGAATGTCCTGCTGGAACATTTAGCTTGTATGGATCTCTGCTCAAGAACAAGCTGTATTTGTGATGACTTTGCTGGCAATGATACAGTATTTATTTAGCCAGTTTAATTTTCTAAAGACTGTGCCATCTGGTTAGTTTTACAGCGTCGTCTCGTCTCGCATATGACAGCAATAATAAAGAGATATTTTTGTGGGATTTGTGGTTTAATTCTCAACAACAACAAAAAAGATGCCAATAGATTCAACATGTCTGATTAATTAACTGAGATGGTCTTCAGCATAGATGAGCTCAACATGATAAATACATCCGTAATGTCTTGCCAACGTTTTCAAGAGAAGGAATATGAATTTAGAACTGTCATGTATTATTGCAAATAATAAATGCTAATACATTAATGCATTGCCAACAGTTACTTTTTGGATAAAATGGAAATTAAGATAAATTAAGAGATTAATATATGAAGAGAAATTAATTAGATAAAACGTTTCTAAAAATGTTTTATTGAAAAAAAAAAAAAAAATGTTTAACCAGTATACAGTCAAATTAGTGGGAAATACTGCTTGCCTATTAAAAAACTATGCATTAATTATGTATATTATGCATAAACTATGTATATTATGTTTAAAAAACTAAAACATAATATATACATATAACAAAAATACAATATCCAGTAGCCAATTCTATCTGAGTAAAATAAATAGGTGAATATTGATTAATATGCTGGTATATATATATATATATATGAGATCAAATATCCAACAGTTATCTAAAAAAACCTGCATTGATTATTTTCAACTTTTTTGTATTTTGAATGTACTTGTTTATTGCTGTCCTGTCCAAATGTTCTAAGCCATTTCCAAGCAAATACACAAACACTGACCATAATGAGGAATAGTTGTTTTCAGCTACATCTCATCATCGCATTGTTCTGCTGACGGTAAGGCACACACATCTCTCTGTCTGTATCTGAGTCAGCAGGTGTGCCGCTCTAATCTTATCAGCCCCTGTCACACCTGTGATCTCTCAGCGTTTACACCTGTAGCAGCAGCTCACCTTTGAACAGGAAGCGGGAGTAATACTTGAAGGTGTTGTAGGACTGCTGCATGGCGATGAAGCTGGGGTGCACCGGCTCCCCCTGCTGGAGCTCCCACGGCTGCGCGATCAGCTGACCGCGAAACTTCAGGATCAGGCTGAAGATGCTGTGGATGATGTTCATGACGGGGGCGGCTTTCTCCGTCAGCAAACCCCTGAGAGAAAGAATACACCACTTCTCTAGATATCTGTATATTAATCACTGAATGTGTCATGTGGGACACGAGTCCTCACCTGAAGATGGCTCTGTTGAGGTATTCGGAGTGTGTGCGGTGAATGGCGTCCAGATCGTTGGCACTGCTCAGTTTTTGTTTGAACTCGCTCCAGGACACCTGCAGGATCTGGTTAGCGATGTAGCCCTGGATCACCTTCACAAAGTGCTGCATCTCGTGTCTGTACAGCTGCAGCTGATGGAACTGAACGGAGCGACCGGCACCTTTCACCAGCGCTGAGAGACAGGAGGAAATATTATTTCTCATTATTATTATTATTAATAATGAACTCTTCATCATGTTCCTCAAACCATTCCTGAACAATGTGTGCAGTGTGACAATGCATTATCCAGCTGAAAGAGCCACTTCCACCAGGAACAGCAGTGTCATGAAGGGCTGTACCTGCTCTGTAACAATGTTTAGGAGGTGGAACGTGTCAAATTTACATCCACACGAATGACCAGATCCAGGGTTTCCCATCAGAACATTGATCAGAGTGTCACACTCCCTCCGTCGACCTGGTGCATCACTTGCCCAGGTAAACGGCGCACAAGTACATGGCCATCCATGTGATGTTAAAGAAAACAAGACTCGCGCATCGATTAGCTTTGGGCGCCCAGTTTGTGGTTTGACCCCCCTCGGACACTGTTGGTGAATCCTCACCACTGCTGGCTGGGAGTGACACAAACTTTGCCATAGAGATACTCTGTTCCGGTCGCCTTGCCATAAAAATTTGGCCCGTGTCAAGTTGCTCAGATCTTTATTCCTGTCCATTTCTGCATCCAACAGATTGATTACGAGAACTGATTGTTTGCTTACCATCTAATCTACCCAGACCTTAAAATGTGGCCTCGTTGGCAGCTCACTAAGTATTGCAACAAAACCATACAGACCCATTCTGACAGATTTAATTAAGCTACCCATTCAGTAGCTTTTTCAAATGAGAACCGAATCGGATGGAAGATTACCTGTGTGAAGAGTTTCATACATTTAGTGGGAGAACAGTAAAAAAGCAGGGCAGAAATCGTACCCGTCCTCTTGAGGTGAAACCAGACGTCTCGGAGGGACCACACCATGTGTTTGAGCTGCAGCAGGAAGGAGAAGAGTCTGTTGTATTTATTCAGACAGCTGTCTGTGATGACGATATTCACCGGCCAGTCCACCTACAGAAGCAGAGAAAGATCATGAAAAAACATCCAGCTCTTCAGAAACCTCAGACTACAGGAAGACAGTGACCTTGACCCTGACCTTGTATCGGAGCTCGAGACAGTTCAGCGAGTCTGGAGCGTGAGGGTGGAAGATCTCAGGAAGGTATCGCAGAGCAAACGTGAAGTGAGCCGCCAGCTCGCTGTCCCCGTGAATGCTGTACTGTAACGCCTTATTCAGAATGGAGTTCAACACCAGCGGGGTCAGCAGCTCGCCGGGGGTCTGACCACTGCCCAGCTAAACACAGTGCACAATAAGAAGCATTTTAAATATTGGTATGCTACACGTATGTGACAATGTTATTTCTAATTTTGTGTAAACATTTCTTAAAAGGGGACCTATAATGCACTTTTTCAAAGTCTTGATTTTGTTTTTGTGCTCTACTAAAATAGGTTTTCAAGCTTTGTTGCAGCTCCTCTCTTCCCAGTCTGTCAGTAACGCTCTGTTTAGTTCCGGTCTCTATGAAGCCCCTCCTTCTGAAAAGCACAATGTGTTCTGATTGGTCGGCTGGATCAGTGTGTTGTTATTGGTCAACTGCTTCGAGCGTGTTTGGGGAAATGTCACGCCTCTTACCATAATCATGAATTTTAACACACTACTAACGCAACTCAACCAGGCCCCGCCCCTTTATTGGCGTATTAGGCGGGAATTATTTAAATGAGGAATATTGTGATTTGTTCGTTCCCGGAAGAAAACTCAAGACTACAATGGAGGTGTTCAAGGGAGTTCAGAAACAGTGACACTGATATAGAGAATAACTCCCGCTGGAGTGACTTTGTGCTTTGTAACTTTGCAGACCTTTTTCATTCTCAAACAGCAACATTACACACTAAAGAAAGCTGAACGTGCATAATAGCATAATGCATAATAGGACCCCTTTAACAAGCTCTTCACATCAGATTTCTATGCTTATTTTAAGTGTTGAGACCTTCTCGAAGAGCTGATTGCTGAGAGAGAGGGCAAACTCTCCATCCTCCATTAGCAGGAAATGCCTGAGAGTCTCAAAATGCTTCTCCACACCCAACTCCACGAAAAAATAATCCACCACGGCCTTATTTACCATGGACACACTAAGAGAAAGAGAGAGTTTCAAATGTTCAAATTTAGATGTTTAGTGTACAGGGATTTGTGCGTTGTTTATGGTTTACATCAGGGCTCGATGTTGGCACTTATTTCACAATTTCATTCGGATTTTGATTTAACATTGATTCAATTGAAAATATATTTTAGTTACAATTTAAAGAGGTCAAAGTACACAAGAGCCTGATTTAATTCATAAACTGATTCCAATTGATAACTTGATATTTGCATAGGCTAAATTGGATAGTTCAAATAAAGATTGTGATTAATCAGAAAATCGCTCTAGTTTACATACTGTGTAATCAGTGGTGTTGTAACAGAGTGTTTCATGAGCACAGGAAGTGGCATCATCTCGCTGAGCTGAACAGCAGTGGCATCGGTGGCCCGGTACAGGGAGGGGTCGACAGGAAGGCCGTTCGGGCCCCGTGTGACCTGAAGCAGCAGCTCAGACTCTGGAGCCGCAGCTAGAGCAGGAACGACAACACAAACCTCTCTGTTTCTGATATATAAAGAAAGAAAGCTCTAATGGTTCAGGATGAAGACAGCTGGTCCGGTACTCACTCAACAGGCCGTATGAGTCCTGGTACTGCTCGACTTGGTACTGTGAGGCCAGGCTGAGAAGATAGCGATCCTCTGGACTCTTTTTAGGGGACAATCCTAGTCCCAGAGCCCAGGCAGTCAATCCCTCATCCAGGGAGAACAGCTCACTAGGGGGCGCTGCATTACAACATTACAAATAAGAAATCATTAACCACAGTGAATTTACTTTGTGTATGACCAACAGACATCAACAAAAAAACATAAAATCATAAAATAAATAATTCTTAAAATTTTTGTATCATTTTAAAATTCTGAAGTTTTTCTGAAAGTAGCTGAGGGTGCTAAACATTTGTGCAGTTGCGTTCTCACCCTGGGCGTCTGAGTCAGCTGGTGTCTCTGTGTCTCCTGATGCTCGGCCAAATTTGTACAAACTCCCTGGCACCACTCCACCAACCACGCAGCCCATGCCCAGAGCAGAGTCTGATGTGTGTGCACGGGCTTCGCTGTATAGAGAGCTGGGTCGAACAGTCTCAATCCCACTGACCACACACCCACTACCCAAGGTAGACTGTGAGGAATGTCCGTACTCACTTCCAGGCAATGCAGAGCGCTGAGGGTCTGTGCCTGATACAACACACCCTAATGTTAGCATGGAGTCCGATGAATGTCCGAAAGCGCTGCCAGGCAAAGGGGTGGATGAAGGGGCAGCGTCTGGCATCACACAACCCACTTTAAGAGTGCTGTCAGAAGAGTGACCAAATTTGCCCAAAAGTGGGCGAGAGGCGGCGACATCTGACACAAACTCACCCACCTTTATATGGGCATCAGAGGCGTGGCCATGAATATTAGCGGTAGGGATGTGAGTATTTACCTCAGAAATGTGTCCGCCAATCCTTATATGGGCGTCAGAGGCGTGGCCATGAATATTAGCGGTAGGGATATGAGTATTTACCTCAGAAATGTGTTCGCCAACCCTTATATGGGCGTCAGAGGCGTGGCCATGAATATTAGCAGTAGGGATATGAGTATTTACCTCAGAAATGTGTTCGCCAACCCTTATATGGGCGTCAGAGGCGTGGCCATGGATGTTAGGGGTTGGAAGAAAAGTAGTTACCTCAGAAACATGTTCACCAACCCTTATATGGG
This sequence comes from Squalius cephalus, assembly GCF_949319135.1. NCBI lineage: Eukaryota > Metazoa > Chordata > Actinopteri > Cypriniformes > Leuciscidae > Squalius > Squalius cephalus. Next base: position 24,154,726 of record NC_137144.1, read on the forward strand.
AGTCAGAGGCGTGGCCATGGATATTAGGGGTTGGAAGAAAAGTGGTTACCTCAGAAACATGTTCACCAACCCTTATATGGGCGTCAGAGGCGTGGCCATGGATGTTAGGGGTTGGAAGAGAAGTGGTTACCTCAGAAACATGTTTGCCAACCTTTATATCGGCGTGGCCATGGATGTTAGGGGTTGGAAGAGAAGTGGTTACCTCAGAAACATGTTCGCCAACCTTTATATCGGCGTGGCCATGGATGTTAGGGGTTGGAAGAGAAGTGGTTACCTCAGAAACATGTTCGCCAACCTTTATATCGGCGTGGCCATGGATGTTAGGGGTTGGAAGAGAAGTGGTTACCTCAGAAACATGTTCACCAACCCTTATATGGGCGTCAGAGGCTTGGCCATGGATGTTAGGGGTTGGAAGAGAAGTGGTTACCTCAGAAACATGTTCACCAACCCTTATATGGGCGTCAGAGGCGTGGCCATGGATGTTAGGGGTTGGAAGAGAAGTGGTTACCTCAGAAACATGTTCACCAACCCTTATATGGGCGTCAGAGGCGTGGCCATGGATGTTAGGGGTTGGAAGAGAAGTGGTTACCTCAGAAACATGTTCACCAACCCTTATATGGGCATCAGAGGCGTGGCCATGGATGTTAGGGGTTGGAAGAGAAGTGGTTACCTCAGAAACATGTTCACCAACCCTTATATGAGCATCAGAGGCGTGGCCATGGATGTTAGGGGTTGGAAGAGAAGTGGTTACCTCAGAAACATGTTCACCAACCCTTATATGGGCATCAGAGGCGTGGCCATGGATGTTAGGGGTTGGAAGAGAAGTGGTTACCTCAGAAACATGTTCACCAACCCTTATATGGGCGTCAGAGGCGTGGCCATGAATATTAGCAGTAGGGATGAGAATGGTCACTTCAGAAACATGTTCACCAACCCTTATGTGAGCATCAGAGGCGTGGCCACGGATATTAGAGGAGGGCTGGGATGAGATCAGTGCTGGATCAGGATCACGGCTGTTATTTCTCGTATGAGTATCAGACTCTGACTCATGGAAGCTTATGAGAGGAGACACAGATTGTTCTTCTTCTGGCTGAGAACAGTGAGAGGGCTGGCTGACACTCTCACAGGACTTGGCTTTCTCTGTTGGCTCCTGTGTGGCTTGCTTTGGCTCTGAACCTGTGCTGGCCGCCGAGGGCTCTGTTCCTGTCTCTTCTCCAGTTGGTTGTTTTTCTGCACACTGGCTAACGTGCTCTGCCTCACATGTTCGCTCTTGAGTGGTTTGTGTAGGGGTGTTTGACTCCGAGCGGATCGGACCCTTGTTCCGCCCTGAGGCAGTGGAATCTCCCAGCTGCACTGAGCTCTTTGAAGGATGTCCATGAACACTAGCCTTCGGCTGACCTACTGACACCTCTGGAGTGAACTGACCCAATTGGAAGCTAGACTTGGATGCTTGTCCATATGGACAAGGCACAAGGACTGACTCTAGGACTTCAGAAACATTTTGTCCAAGACGTATGTGGGAGGTTGTTGAGTGTGGCTTCTGTGGGTGGGGTTTCTGAGGAAACTGCAACAGGTCAGAACCAATGTCATGGAGGGCCTGGGTCACGGCACCACTGCCAGGGAAGCGTGGAGGCTTGGGGAGGAAGTCAGCAATGTCAATTCCATCTGATATGAAAGCATGCATTTCATCACTGGCATCAGAGCAGGGAGGAACAGAGGATTCTGGGATAGGAGGATCTGCTGTTTGCTGTTCACTAAGATTCTGCTGTAAAATGAAAACAATTACAACAGTTTAAGCTAAATTTATGACACAATAGATGTGTATATGTAAAGAACAGCACACAGACCTCAGCGTGTAGTTGTGCAGACTGTTGTTCGTAGGCTGTTTCCGGAGGGGGGACCCCCAGACCTAAAGGAAACTTCTCCAGAAGAGCCTGAACAGAAATCATAACACCTCAGAGATAAAGATGTGCCCTTATCTATCACTTTAAAACAGTACTTTCATGGATGATGCTAACATATACCCTTTGCTAACTGCTGGACATATGATTACTAATGCAAGTACAACTACCAGACAGTTAAAAGTTTAAGGAACTTAGAAAGGATGGTCCATAAACTGAGAACTGCAGACTTTCACATGACACCAACAAAGGTTTGTGTTAGTATAGTTTCTAGCTACAGTATAATTGTAATTGAAAAATGTAATATTTAAAAAATTTTTTTGCATTATATACTTATAAATATACATTTTAGTCAAATAAGTTACTAAAAACTATTTTTTTACAAAGAAAAAAAAATCACTTAAGCATTAGTAAACAGATACTACAAATTCTCTTTTAAAATGCAAAAAAAACAACAACATTTAACATATTTACAGATTAGTAAAAATAATTGAATGAAAATGGATAAAATGACAAATAACAATATCCCCATTGCAATTATCAAAGAAAGATACAAAACATACTCATTACAAATGCAAAACATTTTTTTTATAAATATATTTTTAATAAAGTTACAAAATAATTATAAAATGAATACTAATTTAATATTACTAATGAAAACCATTGCAATAATAATGCAAAAACCCAAACTCTACAATAAAAACTCTGATGACTGATATCAGACCTGTACGGTCTGTTGCTCTTGCTGCAGGAAGTTCACTCTACACTCATCGAGTTTCATCCTCTGCACCTTCCACATTGCTCTGAGCTCTCGTCTAGCAGCGGCTTCTGATAACTGACCGTACTGAGCGATCAGATCCATCCTGAACACACACAGAAGATATATCATTTCATTCTGAATTTCCTTAATGCCTTTGATCTCTCTGGATATATGAGTCCTTTTATAAAGTGAATACTATTAAAAAAAAAAAAATACTATTAATTATCTTCACAGTGAAATAGATTTTTATCTATTTATCTATCAAAAATAGCTGCCCACTGCCCCGGGTGTGTGTTCACAGTGTGTGTGTGTGTGTGTGTGTGCACTTGGATGAGTGAAATGCAGAGAACAAATTCCAAGTATGGGACACCATACTTGGCTACACATAACTTGTCATAACTACAACGATTTATGCAAATGACTTTTGTTTTTAACGAGTAGTTAATTTCCTCATAAAAGAGCCCAATCTTGTACCTTTGTCTTTTTTCCTAAATACTTTTTTGGATTTAAACCAATTTTGTAATGTTATGATTCATCTGAGAGCTGTTTTGGTTCATGCCACATAATGCTTTACTGAATAATTTGCTCAAATGCCTGTGGAGAATATGAAAGGGAAATAAAGTTCCTGTGGGAGGTCACTGCTGCGCTCTACAGCCTCAGCCTCAATCGTTGTTTTTTTTCTTAGTGTTACTATATGCCGCCCACCGTGCCCGGCGCTCCAGCTGCTCCTCGAGGGCCTGCAGCCTCTGCTCTCGGTCTCTGAGCTCTCGAGCGTAGCTGAAATCATCTTCTTGCTCCTTCCGTCTCGCAGCACTACGCCACTGAAACCACATCCACACAAGTTAGAGCCGCTGAAGATGCTTTTACTGACTGGTTATTAATATGCTCCTCACCTCCTGGTCGAGTTCCAGCTGCTGTTTCATCTCTTCAAATCGCTCTCTCTTCTGGGCCTCCTCCGCCAGACGCTGCGACACCTGGCGACCTGCAGGGGGCGAGAGTGAAAACAGCGGGACGTCAGCTTGTAAACTTCATTCATCTGACTCTGTGGGGAGGAACTCCCTCTCGCTGGTCATCCTGATAATTAATACTTGACCTCCACGAAGAGAACAACTGTGTCCTCCTCGCGTAAAAAACATTGTTTACTTTACACATCAGTGTTATTTTAATAGCATGAGTTTTTGTTAATATTTCGAATATGATTCTATCCATATACGTTTTTATTTTAATTTTTAAATTTAAACTAAACAAAAAGCTGTTGGTCATGATAAGCAGAAAAGTGTTTCCGTCCCAAATGGCTCACTCAACTTCCTGGCCCTTAGGGCGTCCCATTTCTCCTTTTATAATTCAGAAGGCTGCTATATGGGACAGGGCCTATGATGAAAGTCAAGTTTGGCTACGCAAGACTAATTTTACCCAGACAGAAGCTGCTAACAGCATCAGGTGCATGTGTGTGCGTGCTTGGGTTTTGAAGGGACAGATTTCTGACCTCTGATTCTCTCCAGGGTCTTGGCCGCTGTCTCTCTGACCTGGTTAATGAGCTCCTGTCGAGCCTGTTCAGTCCGCATGGCCTTATAGAGAGAGGGGAAAATAAAGGAAGACAGACTTCAACGCAAAACAATGAGGCAGATTTTAGCCCAGGTCACAGTGTCCTGATGAAACTGGGTTAATGGACCAGATTTTAAAATCTCATCTGTTGCCATGCCAACAGTACGGGCACCACACCGTTATTGGGTCTCTAAATTAAGTGAGCATATTTAAGACATATAAACACTTAACCTGGATGAGCTATTTTGAAAACCTCATAATTACTTCACTATATATGAGCACCGTGACATGTGCAGTACCTTCTCCTCCCTGCTGATGGCGCTGTGCCTTGCGATCGTCTCCATTCGCCCTCGGTACACGGCACAGTCTCTCTCAATCTCCTCAACTTCCTGCAGGGAAAACGTCACAGCGATCCTGGGAACTGGTATATCCGACCAGAAGATGTAGTGCTGTTTAATGGACAGAAATGTATTTTTATTCAGTAAGGATGCATTAAATTCATCAAAAGTGACAGTAAAGACATTTATAATGTTACGAAAGATTTATATTTCAAATAAATGCTTCTTTTTTTTTTTACTTTCTCTTCACTAAAGAATCCTGAAAAATCTCAATTTCCACAAAAAATATTAAGCAGCACAACTGTTTTCAACATAGATAATAATAAGAAGAAGAAAATAAATGTTTTCTGAGCAGCAAATCAGCATATTAGAATGATTTCTGAAATATCATGTGACACTGAAGACTGGAGTAATGATGCTGAAAAATTCAGCTTTGATCACAGGAATAAATGAACTATTTTCTATTTTAAAGTATTTTAAAATGTTATAATATTACAGTTTTTACTGCATTTTGGATCAAACAAACTTTTTTCAAAACCATAAAAAAAAATCTTCCTGACCCCAAACTTCTGCAAGGCAGTTCAAAGCATCATAAGTGTTCGAGGGGCACCTGTGGGCAGCAGATTTTCAGAAGATTGATTGTTTTCCCGCAGACGTAAACATCGTTTGCGATGTGTTTGAGGAACACCGGCACACAGTCCTCTGCATCCCGCGAAATGAGAGTGTAGCCCTGCGTCCAAAAGTTCTTATCTGAGGGGACAGAGATTCATTCATTTTTTGGGAGGGTTTCTGCATAAATGACATATTGATTTTAAGACTGTTATCACTGATTTAACTGCACACCATCAACATTTTATTTATAATCTAATAATGCAGCAGAAAATGAATGGATTTAGCTAGAAATCTAAACATTCAACATAAAATTAAAGCGTGAGATTGAGAGACTCACCTCTGTAGGACAGATAATCCTCATTGACCTCAATCATGAACTCTTTATAAACGTCACGGAAGACGCCGCCGTACACCCAGTCTGAAACAAACCTATACACCAACACAGACATTTAGTTAAAGCTACACTATGTAACTTTTTTGTTCAAAATTCGCTAAATTTAAATTAGTCATAACATCAATTGTGTTTTTGTCTTGATTTTGACCCGGATTCACTATGGTAATAAGCATTTATATTTGAGATCTGAGGGGATGGTTTTTGTGGGAAATTGCGTACATGTGTCACTCGTCGTGTCTCGTCATATCCGTGAATAAAGTTGCTCCGGCTACTTTGACGTGTGTCTGGTGTGGGAGTGGCAGAGGTTAGTTGTCACAATAAGCGAGAAAGCTTGACATGGAGCAGCTAAATGTTGAACCCCTCGCAGAACAGAGGAGTCTGCTGGCTAAAAGAGATAGCGACTGAGCTCGTAATAAAACAAGAATCAACATTGAATTGGCTTTTCGGAGATGTTGAGAAGTCAAGTCAAGTCAAGTCAAGTTTATTTATATAGCGCTTTTCACAATACAGATTGTATCAAAGCAGCTTCACAGTATTAAATTAAAATAATACATCAATGTTTGTTTCTAGTGGAAAACGTCCACGTTTGGTAATGCTGATCAACAGTTGTTGATTGATTAATTAAATTAAATATCCCCAACTGAGCAAGCCAAAGGCAACAGTGGCATGGAACCGAAAAACTCCATCAGGTGACCTAATGGAGAAAAAAAAACCTTGGGAGAACCCGGGCTCAGTCGGGGGCCAGTTCTCCTCTGGCGTTTATGAACTAGAGACCGGATTTAACTGTAAGATTAAAAGTATTATATGAATGCCTGGCTGAAGAGATGAGTCTTTAATCTAGTTTTAAACTGGGAGAGCGAGTCTGAGCAACGAACAGTATCCGGAAGACTATTCCAGAGTTTTGGAGCTAAATGTGAAAATGCTCTCCCTCCTTTGGTGGACCTAGAAATCCTAGGTATGACCAAAAGCCTCGAATTTAGTGATCTTAAAGAGCGCGATGGATTATAGGGCGATAGAAGATCGGTTAAATAGACTGGAGCTAAGCCGTTTAGGGCTTTATAAGTCAGTAGCAATACCTTGTAATTAATACGGGACTTTATAGGTAACCAATGTAGTGATGATAAAATTGGTGTTATATGATCATATTTTCTTGATCTAGTAAGAACTCTAGTGGCTGCATTTTGGACTAACTGTAGCTTGTTTATTAAGGATGCAGGACAACCAGCTAATAAAGCATTACAGTAATCTAGTCTCGAGGTCATTTCTGCATCAGAAACTGATAGCATGTTACGTAGCTTAGCAATGTTTCTAAGGTGGAAAAAGGCTGTTCTTGTAACATATGAAATATGATTTTCAGAAGACAGGTTGCAGTCTAGTATAACACCCAGGTCTTTTACTGTAGAGGATAAAGTAACAGGACATCCTACTATGTTAAAGTTGTAGTGTGAGAGGTTTTTTGGGCGGTTTTTTGAACCGATGATTAGTACCTCTGTACCTCTGAGAACTGAGGGATTAGAAATGTTGGATTTGAAATGATGGTGTTTTTATTACTCAGTGGGTTAGTAAGGTATGTTATTGAACAGATAAATATGTAGTCTAGCTCTCTAACAGAGTTCACTGTAAAGCATTATCGATTGTGAAGGGTCATTTCATTATAGTTGTAGCGCTGTACTGGAATTTATTTTTAAGGAAGTACCGTGTCTATTAATGGGTAAAGCTACAGTAACGTCTTCAGCTAGACAGATTGACATCCTTTCCATCTAAACTGGATATATCTCTAGCCTAGTAGTGAATGCATCTCTCTCTTTTTTAGTTATGAGAAAGAACCATATTTATCCGCACAGTCAGGCAGAGCCGAACCACAACCAAAAAAACATGTTTCTGCAAAATGCAGCTTGACAGACAATGGCCTTTATGTGGTTGTATGGGAAAGAGCAGTATAAGGATTCATGTTGCACAAGAAAACGGTTGAAGATGAGTAAATAATAGCAGAGAATCTCTGTTGTGCACTTAATGGCAGCCAGACACTACAGAAACCATTTCATAGTATCAGTCACTCGGAAAAATATAGGGTGTCAAAAACCACTCTGCTCTTAAGTGACCTTCTCGAGTTGAATAATAGATAAGTAAGTAAAGAGCGATAGAGGAGATGAGTTTCTCACCGTGTGTACGGCTCACAGCTGCTCTTCAGCAGCGACAGCAGCACCGGATGATTCTCATTACTGCAGTTACTCTGAGCTTCATTATACAGACACGACAGCAGTTTTACACCCTAAACACAGACATCACACAGCCAGTTGCACAAACAGCACCGCAGACCTGCAACAGCCACCTGTCTACAACACTTCTGAGCTGAAAACAACATCTTCAAACTCAAACTCAAAGCTATTGTGTCTGTCAGAAGACTGAGAGTGTTACCATGGGGAATGTTGCTCGTCCCACACCGGCGATTCCATCCACACAACACAGTTCTGACAGATACCTGATAAACACATACAAGGACATGGATTAACATCTGCTGAAACTGATTTCTTCTTACAGACTACATTTTTTTTTCTTCTCCTGATGTCCACTAATAATGACACTTAGGAATCAGTAATAATTTTCTTTTTTTGTGCTCAACCAGTCGGGCCGGTAGTTTAGATTTCTACTTGCCCTGCCGACATTTTCACTGGCCCCGACACAAAACATTACACATTTTTTATTAAATAATTTTAGATTTTTTTTACATTATAATTTTTTATAATTTTAAATGTACTATTCAAAAATGTAAAAAAATATAAATAAAAACAATAAATAATAATAATTATATATATATATATATATATATATATATATATGTGTGTGTGTGTGTGTGTAATTCTATATAGATGATTATGTATTAAATTATATAATGTAAGTTATGTATTAAATATAATTTTATACAAAAATGTATTTATTTATATATAATTAATATATATTATAAGAAATTTTGTGTATATTGTGTATATATAATGTATATATGATTAATTAATTTTGTATATAATTGTATGTAATATTTGATTATTTATATTACATAATTTTTATAGATTTATAATAATTTATATCACATAATAATTTAATGTTATGTACTGTGTATGTATATATATATATATATATATATATATATATATATATATATATATTATATTATATATACACAAAATTAATTATATATTTTTTATATATATAAATAAATACATTTATTTTGTATAGAATTATATTTAATACAAATATAAAATTATATTTAATACATAACTTACATTATATAATCTAATACATAATCATCTATGTATAAATACACACACACACACACTCACACACATACACATATATATATATATATTGCATTGTAAATACAGTATGTTTACACTCTTTTGTTTAAAAAAATAAAAATCCTTTGTGGATTGGATGACAAGAGGGAAGATTTACCTGAGCTGACGCCCCAGTTTGCGGAAATGACAAGCGATAGTTAGTAGACTCAGAGAGGCCGGAGTGCTCAGCACACACGCTCTGTAGTAATGCAGGTAACGCCGCAGCCCCCCTGTGAAGGCCTGAGACACACACACACACACAAGCATCTGTGTAACGCTGTTGTTATGGGGAAAAGATCCTGGAGTGCTGTAAGAAATGACAGCATGCGTCACCTGGAAGACGAGTCCCTTCTGACTCCCGCTGCTCAGGGAGAAGCGGCTGAGACGCAGATAGTGTGTGCCGTACTGCGCCAGCTCACCCAGCAGACGAGACACACTCTCAGGGGACGTCCCAGACACACATATATCCGGACGGACGTCAAACTGTACACTAGCCTTGAGTGGAGAATGACACAAAATGAAAATCAAGAAAAAAGTTCTTATCAATAAAATGCGATAATTTTTTAACATTTTCAATTCAATGTATTTTTTTGATGTATGTTGAATTCAGCTACCTCGTTGAGAGGAAACGTGGCCGAGGAGACCCCGATCAGCACGTTGAGCACGTCTTTGACCAGCTGACTCTGGCAGTCCAGTGGCAGAGGCAGGAGTGGTGATGGAGTCTGTGTGGACAGAACGTTCCTCATTTCTCCTTCCCACAGGCGGTACAGCTGATCAAACGCCTCTCTGCCAGCCTCTGTCAGGTACGGGGGGTCCTTCTGACCCGGCGGGCTGAACGAGACAAAGAAAAAAAGTCAAAGACAAATGTGGACAATATTCAAACTACTTCTTTTAAAGTATTTGGCAGGGGTGCATTGTATTCATCTGTCCAACTTAATGCATTGATTGTGGAATTCATTAAAGGGATAGTTCACCCAAAAATTAAAATCCTGTCAATTACTCACCCTTATGTTGTTCTAAACCTATAGGACAACTTTCATTTTTGGGTGGACTATCTCTTTAATAGACTATAATATTTAGAATATCATTAAATAATAATAATAATAATTATTATTTTTGCTTTAATAATGGTTTTAAATCATAATAATTATCTATCTAATCATAAATTATATCCAAAATACAGTTATGTTGTTCTAAACCTGTAGGACAACTTTAATTTTTGGGTGGACTATCCCTTTAATAGACTATAATATTTAGAATATCATTAAATAATAATTATTATATCTAATCATAAATTATATCCAAAATGCAGTTCTTGACCTATTTTCAACAAAAATGTTCCCCTAAAAAATACCATTGAATGTTTTGTTTTACAAAGCAATTCAACAAAACTAATTTCAAAGGTTTAAAGGGTTAGTTCATCCAAAAATGAAAATTCTGTCATTAATTACTCCCTCATGTCGTTCCAAACCCGAGCGAGCGAGGACAAACCTCATTGGTTCTCATGCTTGAGCTTCTGTTTACCACAACTGATGTGTGAGTTGATGAATGTTTATATGTGAATAAAAGCCTAATTTCAATCTGTTCATCATATAAAGCGATCAAGTCTCTTCAGAAAATTTGGACTAAACTGCTCAAATTTAGTTTTACGATCTATTTATGAACTTTTTGAAGCGTCAAAGCGGTAGTTGCGTAGCTGTCAATGGAGGGAGAGAAAACTCAATTTCATCAAAAAGATCTTCATTGGTTTTCCGAAGATGAACGAAAGTCTTACGGGCTTGGAACGACATGAGGGAGTAATTGATGACAGAATATTCATTTTTGGGTGAACTATCCCTTTAAGAATACACCTTTAGATCAGGTTTTTAAAATGACATAATGTGAGTGTTTATACATAATAATCTGGTCAATTAAATGTGATTGCTTTGGTGCAGATTTGAAAAAAATCCTAATCGAATCAAAGCACTGTCAGTCAGAGCAGATATTTACAGCCCGACTCTAGTCTGCTCAACTCTCTCTTACCAGCCAATGTTCTCCCAACAGCGCCGTCTGCCGGGCACGAACGTCCGGAGGGCCTCCCACACGTCCATCTCAGGGCTGGGACTCGCCTCGGACTGGGAATCAGGAGTCAGATTAGAGGAAGACTGGAAGCCTTCGTCATCAGACTGATCCAGACACAGAGGAACCTGCAGGAACGACAACATATATGATCCCAGGTAGGACAAGACTAAAACATAATAAAGAAGAATAGATATTTTTAGGATCTTCACCCGTATGCTGAGTCCCGTAATGTCTGCGTTACTGGGAACGGGCGGCAGGTCCAGTCGGATGTCCATATCTGCAGTTTTGGAGTGCTGTAGGGCACCAAACAGTGAAAGTCGGGTATCTCTCTCAAACCTCTCCTCGATATCCGGTCTGCGCCCCAGTCCGAGCAGCCCGGTGCCCGGTGGGGCGTCCATGATGCTCAGGGTCCTGCAGACACCCCCGAACACGCCCCACTCCTCCCCACAGATCAAAGACCACGCCCTCTCCTCCAAGCGCTGCGTGTCCTTGCTCAGGTACCCGCCCAATGGGAGTCTGCGCTGCACGGGACGCTCCCGCCGCATGTAGTCGTGACTGAAAGACAGAGGGGGCGGAGCCACGGACCCGGCCAGCTGCACCAGGAGCTCCAGGACGGAATCCAGTTCGGACAGTCCCGACCCGTCCCGTAGCTGACCCAGGAGCTCCTCCAACCTCTCGGCTTCCTCATCGTGGCCGGACACGCGCAGGTCAAAGGAGATCATTAGTATTTTATTATGGGAAGGTGTTTTTGCCAGGGCGTTCGGTGCCGGTTTGGACAACCCGTCTTGGAAGAGTCCCGAGAGCAACGCCCCGTACGCACGCTTGCGAAGGATCCGACGCGCAGACTCCCGCGACACTGCGCCCGGAGCGCAACGTTTCCATGACAACCCGGCGATGCAGCAGTCGCAGAGCGCGCCCAGCATCCCCGTGATGCTGCAGCTGTTGCCTTGGCAACCGGACATCTCAGCGAGAGCGCGGGATCATGACGCAGCGAGATCTGCGCCAAAAAAACCTACATTTATGGAATTCATACAATACAAGAGGATATACACAGTTGTTGAAAATATCAATTGTCACCATGTCCTTAATTACGCTAATATTTATTTTGTATTAAATGGTAAATAGTGTCTAAATATCTTTTGTTTATTACTATCTTATTTGTAATGTGAGTATGTTAACGTTACACCTTTCTGTTTCAATGAAGCATACATGATCCAAACCCCAAAATAGCCACAGCAAACAGCTAAATATGTCCTTACATATAATATTTTAAGGTTTAATAATACACTCGTTATTGTTTTTTTTAGCAGATAAACGCATTGTATTTGACGTATTTAATACCGAAGACAGTAAACAAACACAACTGCAGCGTACACACGCCTGCACGTTCACAAATGCGTGTCTGAGGTCATTTACTCACGTTGAAACTCGAGTTTAAGCTGTCCGAGCTGCAAATGTTTATTCCGCATTAGTGAATAAATATTATTGGCAATAAAAAAACCAAGCATTTAATGTGCATACACACACGAGCTAGATTTCCTTAACCTCCGCGCTACACACCCAAGTCCCGCCTTCTCTGTACTCTCATTGGATGAAAGGTAAGAGACTGTACATTCATTGGCTAAACCAGAGACATGTGGGCGCCCACTACCTAATTTCATTGGATCAAACTTGATATGCACTGTCTGTATTATGACGTACACATTTCCGGATAGAGCGTCCGCTAGTGGCGTCGCGGCGAATAATAAGTTTATCATCAAGATTTCCATAAATGTATGAATATTTTTACATTCATACGAAGTTTTATTTTCTATATGTGATACACATTCTCTTAATTCTTAATATTTTATTTCTCATAAAAAAAAACAGTCCTTTAAAATGACTACTGAAACTGCATACTTACATAAAAGTCTGAGTACACTAAATTTAGGTTACACTTTATTTTAAGGTGTCATTGTTGCAGTGTAATTATATATTTAAGTACTGAGTAATATTAAGCAACTACAGGGTTAGGGTAGGATTAGGATTTGGTTGAGGGTTAGTTGCATGTAATTATGCATAATTTACTGGCCTATGGTAAGTACATGTAACATATGTAACAAGGACACTGTAAAATAAAGTGTTACCTACATTTTTTATTCACCCTATAGGCAACAAGTCAAGTCATTAGTTGTTTATAAATCTTGTAGTGTTTTGGTTAACGGCTCTGAATGCATTGGTAATAATACGGTTGGTTTAATACATCAAATTAACTTTTACATTTCCATGCAGATGTATTTGGTCTCCTGTTGGTGGATGAGGCAAAAACAGGCTGGTTCATTTCGCCCGAAGGGAAAACAGAGCAAAAAAAGTGAACTTTCTAACAAGACAGAGAAGAGTAGGGGAAGATGTCCCTGAAGTGTGAGGAACAACAACCCCATTCAGGTTCAAACTCTCCCTCTGGCTCCTCTGAGATATGCAGATGCCTTGAACACCTCCACAAGCTACAGCTGTTTGTGGTCAAGCACTACATTATTAATCATGACCATTCCCTTTCAGTTTCTGAGGTTTTCTTGGACCGCAGCCAAGGGAGAATCCTTGAGTGTGTGTGAGTTTGAGGGACCGTGTCTCCCTTTAAGGCTAAGCCGAAGAAATCTCATTAATATCTGAGGGTTAGACACCACTGCAGGTGAATACAAACACAAACACCTGCCAGAGCGGGCTTTCCTTGAGTGATGGCTCTCACAGCAAGAATGAAAGGGCTCGATCTTCTTATTTTCCCAGCGTGTGGAAAATCTGAGCTGTTTTTCCTAGGCTCAAGCCCAGTTGCATAGAATCGTGACTAAGTTAATTCAGTGCCCATGCAGGGGGGCCGCACGGTCTGATCGGATTAATTCGGTTATAGAATCAAGGGTAGCAGAAGCTCTTATGAAACAGAAAGTCTCACACGCAGACCTGCTCTTCCCCGTGTTTAACTAGAAGACAGAGACTCATATAATGCTTATTACTGAGACTTTATGAATTTACATAAGTCAAGAGGTATAAAAGGTGAAGGGTTTATATTCAAACTGTGTCGTCATCGCCTCTAAAAATCTAATAAGGAAGAGGTGTGATTCGATTTCTGTCTGCGGTGTAAATCGTGAGGGGATTTCTGATAATCTGATTGCCATATTTCGGTTTGGCGCCGACTCTTTAGATCCGTTTGGTGGGTTCAAGACTTCAGATGTGTTGGTTTTGACACTGTCCTATTCCTTCACCTCTCCAAAAACACTTTTGAATGATGTAAATTATTTTAGCACATCTCATTTTTCTTCAACAGACCCACTTTAAGCCCTCATTGGGGGTCTTAAAATGACAACACAATGCTTATACTGTTTGAGCCTGCCCAAATACCCACACTTGCGGCCTTGGCCACTTGAGAGAACGTGCACGTGACAGGAAGTGCATGCGCAAGACTGTCCCACGTCTTAAAAATGCCAAAGTGCAGTGCCCTGAACGCACACTAAACCCAGGCTGCATCCGAAATCACACTTCCCTACTATATAGTAGGTGAAAAACAGTATGTGACAAAAGTAGCATGTCTGAATTCACAGTACTCATAAAAGAGTCTGCAAAAAGTATGCTAAAAGTAGTGTGTATGATGGACACTTTATCCCATGAGGCTATTGGAGAGGATTTGTGAATGGCAGTGAAGCGACTTAACTGATGCTGGTTGGTCACATGATAATGACAACATGATGAATGTAGGCCATCCAGATTACATTCATACTACATAGAACATTCTTTTATTGCTGTCTCGAAGACATTGCGTGTTACGATTTCGGATGCAGCCTCACATTAATGGTGATTTTTCCCTTGTACTTGCTACAAGCCGTTCCCATTGGTTCCCCATCAGGGCTTATTTGCATAAATTTGAACTCTACTTTGTTACATTTTACAGAGAAGAAAACACTTCCCATATTTTTTGTTATTGCTTGTTAGAGGCTAATCAAACTAAGCAGATGTTCAGGTTGTGTAACACACCTTCATGACCAAAAATATGTGAAAACAAGATTAACATGGTTTGTGGGGTTAATATTGGCTGCTGAGGGCATGAAATCAGTTTAAGATGCATTTAAAACACCACAAACGTCATTCTGAATATTGTCCCCACTTGACATCCAACACAAAATCTGGTTCTCGAAGCTTCTTCCTGGTGCTCCGCTCTCCTTTGAAGACATAAATATCTGTGCAGACACCAAAAAGGTCACATTAATGTTTTTACAGCACCTGATTCATAAGAGACCCTCTGGATCAGGGGCCAGAAAAGAGGCGAAACCCAACACTCGAGAAATGGACGTGTATATTTATTCACATAAGGATCAGACGGCATGTTGGACCTGTGGCGGCACAGTTCACACATACGACATCAGTCCTCCGAGAGCCCGAAAGAGAATTCGTCGTCCTCCGCAATCCCAGAATACTTTGCTCTCGGCACATTCACCAATGAAGGGGATGGGGAAATGTCGACAACAACAAAAGTTTTCTCAGAGCATAACGCACAGGAGAACAGTGTAGACAGATTTGCATTTTAATACAAAGGCATATATTTTCTTTAGGACATAAAATAATGATATTAACTGCACAGCAGTAAGAAAAGGTCGTGTACAGATTGTTTGTTCATACACACCATTGAAACACAATTTCGGGTCGGTACAATAATAAAAACATTTGTGCTAATCAATAATTCCTTTTGCATAAAGACCAAACGTAATGGCAGCTGTCCGGAGGGAAGGTTTTGACATTCTCCTCCACACATTTATTCAGCTCGAGCGTTTTTCCCAATGCAGTAAAACTCCTAAAAAGCACACACACACACACACACACACTCACCACAAACACCCAAAAGATCTGCACGGTTTTATAAACGGCGCTTTTGCTCTATACATACAGCATGTTCAAATATATTGGCATATTCTGGCTACAGCACACCTGAATACTGCACTTACTGATGTCTAACACCACACTTCACGTACGCCACGACCTCTGACCTCTACACGCCCCACGAATACCGAAACCCCACCCACCCCGACGTCTTCAATACCACCGCACCAGCACATTTAAACACTTTTAAGGCACGTTTCGGCTACAGAAAGGCGTTAAAAGAAGCGTTTTACACTTGACTACGGAGACTTGCATCTGTGCTTGTGCTTTAAAGGGATAGTTCATCATTAAAAAACAAAGAAAATTCCGGAATTATTTACTCACCGTCATGTCATTCCAAACCTATGCTTTTAGTTTTTCAGTGGAACACAAAAGTAGGAATTTTTTAATAGTTTAAATGTCTTTTTTTGTCTCTTCATGGCAGGAAATGCGTGACGATTCTTCTTTTGTGTTCCATGGAATTTGGAACGACATGCACTGCAAAAATGATTTATTCTCCTAGTTTTTTTCGTCTGGTTTAACATTCTTAAATCAAGATACATATACTTGAGAAGCAAAATGACTTGAAAATGAACGAGTTTATGCTTAAAACAAGAATATCTGCCAAATGGGGTAAAAAAAATAAATAAAGTAATTCGAAGGGAAAACAAGATTTCTTTGAAAAACTCGCTCAATTTTTGCAGTGCGAGTTTTAAGTAAATTATTCAATTTTTCATTTTTGGGTGAACAATCCCTTTAAGATGAAAGAGAAAGGGGCGAGGGTAGACTGGAAAGCATGGAGTCAGCATCACACATGCAGTTAGGATCAAACGCAGCTCCTGCTGGTTGTATTAAAGCTGAAGGGAAGGGAAGAGAGAGGGAGGGCCGTGCAAAAGAGCTTCACGCCGAGCAGTGCCGCCCAACTCTCGACAGAAACGCAGGAATCTCAACATCCGACATCGCGAGCCATCTGCTCCCGTGATACCGCTGCTCTCGACAGCGATTTCAGACCGGAGGAGGCTCTAAAGCATGAGTTCTGTGGGCCACATGCACCTGTTTAAAGACCCTGTGAAATTAATATCGGAGTTTTGTGGTTTTTACGTTATGAGGCCTACATCTTTATGCGAATGTACTCATTCGTTTATGGCAGGGACTATGTTTTCTGGCGGAAGGATGACACGCGCAATAATAAAATAATGTTTTAATGAAATGTACTTAATATTTTTATTACGTAGAAATAAAATGGCTATGTTTTGTTAAGCCGTTGCTAGAGGTGTGTCCTAATTCAGAGGCTGCATCCTTCGAAGGCCGATTGAGTCACAGCGGATCGAAGGTTCCTTGCAGCCTCTGAAATGGGACACAGCTTATATTCTCGTACCTTATTGCTTAATTTTAGCATATACTGTACACTAGCATTCATAAGTTTGGGGTAAGATTTTTTGTTGTTGAAGGAAAAGAATACTTTTATTTAGCAAGGATGCATTAAATTCATCAAAAGTGACAGAAAAGACATTTATAATGTTAGAAATGATTTTTATTTCAAATAAATGCTGCTCTTTGGAACTATTTATCAGAATCCCACCGGAATCCTGATAAAAACAGTTTTCAAACATTGATAATAAT
Source organism: Squalius cephalus (assembly GCF_949319135.1). Lineage (NCBI taxonomy): Eukaryota > Metazoa > Chordata > Actinopteri > Cypriniformes > Leuciscidae > Squalius > Squalius cephalus. The sequence continues at coordinate 24,172,173 of NC_137144.1, forward strand.
CAGAAATGTTTCTCGAGCAGCAAATCATCATATTAGAATGATTTCTAAAGGATCGTGTGACACTGAAGAGCTTTGATCACAGGAATAAATTACATTTTAAAATATATTCAAATGGAAACAGTTATTAAAATCGAATAATATTTCACAATTTTACTAGTTTTATTGTATTTTGATTAAATACCGTAAATGGAGCCTTGGTGAGCAAGGAGAATTCTTTCAAAATATATAAAAAAAAAATCTTACCAACCCCCAATTTTTGAACGGTAGTGTTTATGCATGCATTCACATCGCCTTTTTTATCTGGGCAAACAGACCAAAAATATTGACGACTCTTGTCCTTTAGTTCACAGAGCTCTCTAGAATGAGAGAGTCCCTTCCTCCTAACTTATACACACTGCTCCGACGAGCATTAGCAATTAGAAGGAAAAAAACCCAAAGTAAACGTAAAACAAAAAGCTTTGAGCTTTTCTTTGAGTCTTTAAGATGCAAATGCCACAAATATGTAAAGTTTTCGTACAAAGATAAAAGCGTCTCTTGGAGCAGAAATTTGGCTGAGTTCTTAAGTACCGTCTTGTTCAGTGGCAAATAACAAACAAATTAGTGTGTCTATATCCTCTCTGCCAAAATAAAGCCATTAGCGTTCCAGATCACACATCTAAAGCCTTCCAATGGAGCCACAAAGAGTTAAATGAGATGCTTTCAGTCAATCCTCTCAGCCATGCGCGCAAAAACATCTCGAAGGCCACACACACACACACTGAAATGGAGTTTACGTCTGTTTCAGGCCTCACACGCATTTATATCACAAATCTGTCCTGTGCATCGACTATTTGTGCCGTACGGAATAAAGTCAGTCAGTAGCGCAGCTTTCACAATAAAATGGCTCTCTGAAATGAAACACCTCTGAAATAAAGACTTTTATTAGCTACCATCATACATAAAAATTAAATGCCTTATATCGTCGTATTGTTTATTTATTATTGCCTGTGCTGATTATCTGTGGATCTACTAGCGAGTCCGTTTGGTTGAACTGAAACTGTGGTTATGAAATGGACGGCCGTTTGATCGTATAAATGGATATGTTTGGAATCACATACTAGCAAACTGCAGTATAAACTGTTTATATTATAAAATTATGAAATTGTACAACCAATTTTGTCTAGTTGTTGTCTTTTGGTAGTCAATTAATGAGTTAAAAAGCTGAAGCTTAAATTCGCAATCTCATGGATTCCTGTTAAAAGGACTGGAGTTTGCCAGCAAGAAATTGCAGAACAACGGTAAACGTGACCGAAGCTTTTTGCGGCATGTTTTAGCAAATTTTACTGATACAGATCATTTGCACACAATACCAAAACAGTACATACTGTAGTATGAGTAGTATGCTAGTATGATTTTTCCAAACACATCCCATGCAATCCCTACTGTCACTTTCAGCTGCTTTTGATTGGACGATACCAGATATGACCTCACTGTAGGCACACCCCCTGCATACACGCATCGCAGGGTCATGGGCAGCTCCCTTTTGGTCAGAATATAGGCATCCTTTTACACACACACTCTTGCACACACACACACACACACACACACACACACACACAGACAGAAGCTTTAAAAACAACTGACACAAGGCCGTCTATTTAAAAAGTTATTTTCCTCTTATAAAGCTTTCTGCATAAAGACTGCACATTAAAAAAAATATAGAATACAATTCATAAAACCTTTAGTCTCTACACAGGAAGAAATTGAACATCTGATTATAGTGACGAGCTAAATACACACACTGAGAGTGACGGGGTTAGAGGTCGGTCACTTTGTTCTCCAGCGCTGCGGCGATCTGTTGCAGTCTCAGTGTTAACTGTTTACTCTGAGCGGCTGGGTCTTCATCCAGAGACATGATGATCTACAGACACAGTGAAGGACCATCAGCCTCGAGTTCACAGGCGGTTAAAACTATTCATCCATCCATCCATCCATCCATCCATCCATCCATCCATCCATCTATCTATCTATCTATCTATCTATCTATCTATCTATCTATCTATCTATCTATCTATCTATCCACCTACCCATCTATCTATCTATCCATCCATCCATCCATCCATCCATCCATCCATCTATCTATCTATCTATCTATCCATCCATCCATCCACCTATCTACCTATCCATCTACCTACCCATCCATCCATCCATCCATCCATCCACCTACCCATCCATCCATCCATCTATCTATCTATCTATCTATCTATCTATCTATCTATCTATCTATCTATCTATCTATCTATCTATCTATCCATCCATCCATCCATCCACCTATCTACCTATCCATCCATCCATCCATCCATCCATCCATCCATCCATCTATCTATCTACCTATCCATCTACCTACCCATCCATCCATCCATCCATCCATCCATCCATCCACCCATCCATCCATCCATCCATCCATCTATCTGTCTATCCCTCTACCCATCCATCCATCCATCCATCCATCCATCCATCCATCCATCCACCCATCCATCCATCCATCCACCTATCCATCCATCCATCTATCTACCTATCCATCTATCTACCCATCCATCCATCCATCCATCCATCCATCCATCCATCCATCCATCTATCTATCTATCTATCTATCCATCCATCCATCCATCCATCCATCCATCCATCCATCCATTCCATCTCATTGGTATATTCATCCATTCTTGTTAAAATATGTATAGTGTGTATTTATGAAAGTGTATACTTCAGGTTCTGTTACTTTGCCACCATTTATTTGAAGTTTTCCCGACACCATTTTCAATCATCTTTTATCTATTTATTTAAATGGTCCTGCTGTGTGACAAATTAATTTGAACTGTTCAATTATTCCATATAGTCTGTCAATTCATATAAAACCACATGCATATTAATTATAAAAGAATTAGGAAATGCTGTTAAAAAGTTTTAGATGAAATCAAGCATGTCACTGTTGTCACTCCATTTTAATATCCTGTGTGTTTGATAGTCTGTGTGTGTGTGTGTTTGTACGTGTGTGCATGCGTTTGTGTATTTGTGCGTGTGTGTGTGTGTACTCACCCCATCGTAGTATTTACTGGCATACCGGTAGAGCTGGTGAAGAGCCACTTGTGTGTTCAGTTTATCTGTGTGTGCCTAAAAAATAAAATTAATAAAATAAATCAACACCAGTCTCTTCATTTTCCATAAAAATGACAGAAAGCCCACTGCACACTCACCCGTGACACTTCAGCCAGATGTGTGTTCATTTCCTGGTCACTGACTGACACCATCTGACGGATTCCTTTATAGTAGCTGTGGAGAAACACACCATACATCTGATCTATACTGCAGATTATTCTGGCAAAAAACACACACTTAGAAAGAGACCTTCTGACTGATATGTAAAGCAACACACCATGTTCACTTATCTTATTTGTCACTTAGGGCCTGGTAAATCACAAATAACTAAACAACAAAGCAGAATATACTATTGTACTCAAGTGTATCTTATTTACTTGCTAAAGTGTCTCAAACAAAAGATAATCATGAATAACTTTCAGAGATTTGAAGCCTATAGACTTTAGCAGATCTCAGAATTGCTCATCGTTGCCGCCTGGGAACATAATTACAACTTTGATTGCCGACGGGCTTATAAAAACCTGTCGGAACGAATTGCCGAGATATTGCATAAACCCAGTCAATCATCATGTTGAGAAAGTTCTCGCCATTTTTGTGCACAACGCGCATCAGACAGTCTGTAAACCATATGTGGGCGTTCGGCTGGAGGCTGAGACTGTGCAATGCTGGAGCACTTACTCGTCTACCATCCTTTTGTAGGTGGAGATCTCCTTTGCATAGAGTAATTTGTTGCTGGGAGAATCCTGGAGGCAAGAGAGAGAGAGAGAGAGAGAGAGAGAGAGAGAGAGAGAGAGAGAGAGAGAGGGAGTAAATAAATGAAGTATTTCTGGTCTTTATGAGCCTGTAGCTGATTCTCAAACACTTACCCGACTGAGTTTGTGTTCTGTTTTCGTGCAGGCGTCCATGAAGGTCTGAGCGATGACAGACAAAGAGGCGTCCACGACCTCGCTCACGTGCACGTCGAAAATGAAGTGAGGGTTCTTCAGAATGTTCACCCAGAAACGCAGCGGCAAACTGCAGAGAGAAGCGAATTATGAGCTGTGAAATATGTAAGAAATACTTCACCTTCAATAGTCCATATATATATATATATATATATATATATATATATATATATATATATATATATATATATATATATATATATTAGTGCTGTCAAATCGATTAATCACAATTAATTGCATAAAAGTTTGTAAATATATAATATGTATATATATATATATATACATACATACACACACACACACATATATACAGTAAATTCTAAAGTCAAGTCAATATTTATATATATACACAAACATACACGTAAATATATATATAATATGTATATTAGTGCTGTCAAATTGATTAATTGCATAAAAGTTTCTAAATATGTATGCATGTATGTATATATGTGCATATATATATATATATATATGTATATATATGTGTATATATGTATATGTGTGTGTGTGTGTGTGTGTGTGTGTGTGTGTGTGTGTGTGTGTGTATGTGTATATCGATTTGATGGCACTAATAAGTATATAAAAATAAATAGTAAATAAATATATACATAAAATATACTATATGTATTATATAAAAAAATAACACAAAATTATATTAACTTCACATTAAACCGAATAGTAGGCAGTGACTTCGGCAGGAAAAAGAAACCCAGAAACTGTCATGACAAAAATATGCTTTAAAATCTTAAATATATTTAAATGAAGTATTTTGCCAACTATTCAGACATATACAAATATATTATCTCTCTATATATCTGGATGATCACCTAGGTGTCACTATGCAGTTGTTTTGAGCCGTTGATTGGTGCTAGTAGGCGGTTGCTTAGTAATACGTTGTTATGCAGTTGCTAGGGTGTTCTGGGTCAATGATCAAGTGCTGCTAAGTAGTTGCAAAGGTGTTTAGAGTGTTTTTAGTGCGTTGCTATGCACTGATAAAAATGATTTTGTGGTGAAGTAAATACTTAAGAAAAAAAAAATGTAATTTACATGAAAAAGTTAGTTCAGACAAGAATTAAAAAACTAAGTAAATTCTATATTAGTTCTCAATTCAAACGTGTAGAAATGAAAGCGTAAATATCAATGTTACAAAATTAAGTAAAATTACTCAACTTTTCTGATACTGGTGTTCCCATCATGCACTGGGCCTTGAATAATTAATGAGGCTGATTTTCACTGTTTTCCAGCTGTATTTACATTGTTGTATCATTGCTTTTGTAGTTAGGATTAGTAACTTGCCATTTTGTGACATTTGGAGTTCATTTTCTACTCAAAATGACACATTCAAACACAAAAACGATCCATCAAATGTTGCCGTCATTGTGTATTGTCTACAAAGTATTGAGGTCTCTGCGTTCACATGATGCATAACATCTGATATGTAGATATAGAGTCGCACAATATTTATTGTATTAATTATTTAGATGTTTAAAGTATATACTTTAAAAGAGTGGTTTAATTCAATGTTATATTGTTTAAATTAAATGTATTTCAAAGGAAACTTTAACTAAATAGATATTACTCAACCTTTTACTAGCCAAGTTAAAATGACTTATTTTCTTTGTTACTTTCACTTAACTTAGTTAAGTAGAGTTTACTTAAATCCATATGTGAAATTTACATTTTAATTATTAGAAAAATGAAGTAAATTTGACTTATTGTTTTTTTCAGTGTGGCTTGGGTCCCTCCTTCAATGTAAACGCATGCGATCTTTTCACCATCTTATCATCCACCAGCCTACCACAACAGCACACCTCTCTTGAACAAACTGTACGAATTGTGAAATCATTCATATCAAACATGTTTATTAATCACGGTCAGGGGTTTATTTGAAATCTCTAACCCTCAGCATGAGAAACAGAGATGCTCTCCTTAGCAAACACTGCTAATTATGCTATTTAATCCATTTGATAGTGAGTCTTTCCTGCAATTGGAGCATAAACTCAGTACAGAGCAAATAATTCACTCAATCCGCCCCTCAATACTGGCGCCGGCGGAGCATGAACACGGACAGACGGCTTTGGAATTTCAAACAGGTTATTAAACAGCTCTGGCTTTTGTTTCCTGAAAGTCGGTTTTAAAATAAAAAAAAAAGCTCATTCAGATGACTAGTTGTGTCTCTGTGGAGAATAGCAGAGGAAAAAAAACAAAAGGTGTATAATAACCGAACAATTAAATCAACCAGGGATGTAATTAAGGTGTTTGTTTGGCTGTGAGCGGTTTTATATTTAATAGAATCGCTGGTGAAGCTGCTGGAGTGATGATATTACTCGTCATATTTATTCACATCTCGGCGGCAGCTGTCAATCACGCCGCATCCGCATTCGCACATCAGGCGGAATAAATGAACGCGCCGCTGACATTAGCATATGCCGCGCGTCTCCAGGGAGAAGCGGCAATCAGAGAGCAGAGACGCCCGCTGTGACTAGCACAACGCAAACACACACACACTTCCCCACCTGTTGGTCTTCCAGATGTGTATGGTTTCCTCGTCTACGTTCTCGTGTCTCAGGGCTTGCTCATCCAGGAAGTCAAAAAAGTATTTAACCGCCGGCGGGACGGTGGAGTCAGAACAGAGCACACTGCGAAAGAAATCATCCACGAACTGCTGCAGCGTTCCCTGAAAACACACGCAGGCACAAAAACAAGCGAACTAGAGTTCAGTGATTAGAAATAAGTGTTTCTTTAGAGGATCAAGCATAACAAGTTTCTACTAACTGACAGATTTCACTGAAATCGCCCTTGCAATGCCCGTGGCTCTCTAAAAAGTCAAGATCCATGAACCATGTAAAAGATATTAGTGGAGTGGCTAAGTGCTTATGTTTGGCAGAATCGTTCAGTTTATGATACAAGCGTGAAAATTGGCATGAGCAGTCTCCATAGGTCACTTGACAAGAAAATTGTCCGAGCCACTTGAAATTTCAAGATGGCGGCCATTTTTCAAGATGGCCGACAGCTTAGTGGAGCAGTTAAGTGATATAGTGGTTTATTTGGTGATACAAGCATGAAAATTGGCATGAGCAGTCTCTGTGGGTCACTTGACAATAAGCCACCTACAGCTACTTGAAATTTCAAGATGGTGGCCATTTTTCAAGATGGCCACCACCTTAGTGGAGCAATTAGGCTTAAGAAATCATTTAGTTGGTGATACAAGCATTAAAATTGCCATGAGCCTAATTGCTCCACTAAGGTGGTGGCCATCTTGAAAAACGGCCGCCATCTTGAAAAATGGCCGCCATCTTGAAATTTCAAGTAGCTTTGGGTGGCTTATTGTCTAGTGACCATCAGAGACTGCTCATGCCAATTTTCATGTTTGTATCACCAAATAAACCACTATATCACTTAACTGCTCCACTAAGGTGTCGGCCATCTTGAAAAATGGCCACCATCTTGAAATTTCAAGTAGCTGTGGGTGGCTTATTGTCTAGTGACCATCAGAGACTGCTCATGCCAATTTTCATGCTTGTATCACCAAATAAACCACTATATCGCTTAACTGCTCCACTAAGGTGTCGTCCATCTTGAAAAATGAAAAATCTTGAAATTTCAAGTGGCTCGGACAATTTTCTTGTCAAGTGACCCATGGAGACTGCTCATGCCAATTTTCACGCTTGTATCATAAACTGGACTCGATTATATCACTTAGCCGCTCCACTATATAAGATAAGAACATATGTATATTTCTTATTTATTTATTTATTTAATCATTTTTATTATTATTTCAGACAGATTTAAACATTTTTAATTTAAGTACTTTTTATGTACGTCGTATATATGTATAACAGGTTTTTTTTAACCCTTTAAATAAGAAAAAAAGTGTTTGGAGATTGCTGCAAGTGTTTATTTTTTATATGGGGTTTTTTGACGGTCAAGCATAAAATGTTTCTAAAAACTGAAAGACATCACTAAAATTGTCTCTGAAAAGTCAAAAACCTTGTTAACCCTAAAAGTTGTTTTTATTTCTTATTTACTTATTCGTATTATTTTCTTATTATTTATTTAATCTTTTAATTATAGTCATATTTAATTATTATTATTTCAGACCGATTTCATTAAAAAAAAAGTTTTTAGATATAGTATAGGTTTTTTTTACCCTTTAAATAATTTAAATACGGAAAAAAGAGTTTGAAGATTGCTGTGAGTGTTTTTTGACAGTCAAACATAAAATATTTCTAAAAACTGACAGATATCACTAAAATTGTCTCTAAAAAGTCAAAAATCATTCAAAGATTTGATCCCATGAACTTTTTTTTATTTAGCTTTATTTTTTATTAATTAAATTTTTTTAATTTTTTATTATTTTATAATTATTATAATTTTTATTCCAGAAAGTTTTTGACATTTTAAATTTAAGTACTTTTTATGTACTTTGCATATATGTATAAACCTCCAGAGATATTATACATTTTGTATATTTGGTGTTTCCATGTCATATAAATGCAAAATTAAATGAATTCAAATAATCAGTACAAATTTTAAATATTTTTAATTAAACAAAGAGTTTGAAGATTACTGCAATTATGCTACCCCCCCCCCCCCCCCCATTATATGCACTTAATTATTAAAATGAAATAAAATAAAAACATAATATAGGCTATGTAAGATATTTTGTATAGGCCTACATTAAAAAAAATGTGTTTTTAGAAATGTTATAACATTTTTAAGTAAATTATTTGAGGTTAGAAAACATTTGAAAATGTATCCAACCTGAGCCCGAAACATAACAGAGATCTTAATAATACTACTACTACTAATAATAATAATTTCAAGCAGAGAAACGTCTCATTTATTGGCACATCAGGCTGCTGGGTCACTGACAGCCACACATGGCTGTTTCCAGACTTTGATCGGTCTGACGGGTGAAGTTTCTCATCTCCACAGGTTTGTTCCTGTCGGCACTGACAGCTTTACGTGCCGCTGAATTACTTCTGTACAAGGTGAAAGACGCGTGAAGTAATTAGCCTCTCTAATCGCCCAATTTACGACCGACGGCCCCCGACACAAGGACATGCGAACCAATCAAACAGAATTAGATGAGTTAAGAGAACATGCGAGCACTCAGAATCGTTCCTGAAGGTTATAATAATTGTATGACACGTGTCCCACATTAAATACTGCTGCAGAATTGGACTGTTCATCACAAACATTAAATCAAAACTGATTATGCACGGTTTTCATTATCTTCACAGTAAAAATCTTTTCTTAATCAGTAGATGGCTTTTTTATTGTTTTCCATTGAACATATGTATAAGATCAACTTTTCAGAGAATATATATCTTGAATCAAGTTTATTTTTCAGAATTTTTCTTGTTGTAAGCAAAAATCGTGAAATTTTGATGTAAGAATAATAAACGTAATAATAAACAAATTCTTGATATCTCATGCGATATGGAGGACTATTATTATTAAAAATACAAAATAAATTAAATCAATTATCAACATTTTAATTAAAAACATAAATCACTTTTAAACTGACAAAAATAAGTAAAGTTTAAACACAAATTAAATAATTTAAACAATTTGAAAAGTAATTCATTTACATTTATCTTTTGAAATAATTTGTCTTAATTAATACATTTGTAATTGATTTCTTCATTTTATTTTTAAGTGGCACTCTCAGTTCTCCATGCGGTGTTGATTTTAAAGTAAATTTTCTATATATTTTATTAATTGTTTTAACAAAAAGGTTAATTTTTTTTTTTACCAAAAAACGAGACAAGAAACATATTTTCTATTGAAGTAAAGCCATGTAGGTGGGATAAAAATGACCCAGTAATATCATAGCCTACATTTCACAATCACATCCCAAATGGATAAAAGTCCCGCCCAACATTATTTCCTGAGAATGGAAGTTAAATGTATTTTTTCTTGCTATTTTGAAGTAGAATGAACAGACGACAGTTCCTTCAGTAGCAGGAAGCGCTCAGTACCTTGACGGAGAGCAGTCGGGTGAGATATATCTCAGTGATGGCTTTGGTCATGGATTTATCCTTTATACTGCCTCTCTTAGACTTCATCTCATCCAGCTCGTCAGCCGGTCGCACCAGGTGAAACACTTTATCATCATCCAGCAGGGCGTTTCCTGCGAGTTTGGGTGAAGAGAGAGTATAAGTGACGAACCCATCAGAGCGTGTGCTTCAGAGATGACAGAGGAAGTTAGAGAGTAGACCTCAACTCACTCTCTTCATGGTAATCGTGATTCTGGTCGTACGACTGTTGTGTGTGCTGAACCCTGGAGAGGATCAACGTTGCGTTATCACGTACCTAAAACACACACACACACACACACACACACACACACAAAAGGAAGCACTTTTAGAAACAAAAAAACACTCATGTCTAAAAATTCACCAAATGAACAAAAATGAAACACATTTGCTTTGTTCAAAACCCAGTATGCCTTTTAAATAATCTCAGATGCTTTAAAATCTTTTATTTATTATAAGTATTTTATTATGAATTTATAAAAAAATCTATAAATAAATTGACTACAAATTTTCTGATAAACATGTATAATATAATATTTATTCATATATTATGCATATATATTTATTAAATAAATATGTAAAATATTTAATAATAAAATATATTACATATGTATGTATGTATGTATGTATATATATATATATATATATATAAAAATTCACAATATATTTACATAAATTCCGAAAATACATAGTAAATAAATGTTGGTTGTATATTCATTAAAATTTATATTCATTAAAAATATATAAATAAATCACTTTTAAACCGACAAGTAAATGAGTAAATTTTAAACACAAATGAAATAATTTGAAGCAATTTGAAAAGTAATTTATAATTTATTTTTCTTTTGTAATAAGTTGTCTTATTTAATTACTAAATTGGTAATTGATTCCTTCATTTTATTTTTAAATGTCACATTAAATGTATTTCTGTAAAATATATTGATTCAGATTACTTCAGATGTAAAAAAAATATATATATATAAAATATGTACAATAAATTTGTAATACATTTATATATTCACATAATTTTTTGCAACAATATACATTTATAAAAGGGGTTTGAGAAATGCAGTTTCAGAGGTTTTGCTTATTCAAATGACCAACATCTTCATTAAACTGCAGGAAGTGATTTAATATGACGTACCTTAACACACACAAAAGCACATCATCACATTTAGAAGCATGTCAAATAAAACAAAGCACCACGCGCTCACGTTATAATGCGCCAACGTATTGATGCGTCTCCACCGGCCCTCCTTCTGTGACGTCACGTCTAGATCTGACAGGGTCTGTCCTGTGGAGCCGGGCCGCCATTCTGTGGAAGACACCAGAACACACAACGATAAAGACAGAGTCACGCTGAACCCGTGTGTGAGATCACACGCTCACTCGCTCACTCGCTCACCCAGGGTGACGCTGTCCACTTTGGGTCTCTGAGAGTGCGGCAGGTTCTTGTAAACCTGCTCGATGATCTTCTCCTTCACCTGAGAGATCGTGTCACAGTTCAACACCTTCACCGGGGTGATGTCAGGCCCCTCGCCCTGAACCAGCACCTGTAGAGTCTGGGGTCAAAGAGCAAACAACTCATATCAGATACACAGCCATATTAGCTTTAGTTAACAATAACAACACTGTTCAGGAAAGAATCAGTTCTGAAAACATGATATATGGACTAAAACACACACCAGCACGATGTACTCCACATCATCTCCGAGAAGGCCCGTGTCGTTCAGCGTGTATTTGGCTTTCTTAACCTGTGCGTCCACCGGCCCCTTTTCAATCTGGTGCTTTATGGCCCTGAAGAGTTTGTAGAGCGGTTCTCCAGCGGAGTCCTGGACAAACACAAGCAACTTTAACGCGGCCTGCTGGGACTGTTTTAATCGTGACCCACAGACGACAGCGGTTTATCGTAACTCCACCTGGAGATCAGCTGTGGCTTGAAGAATTTACAGTTCAAGTGTGTCAGTGACTGACACATGCAGATGAAGAACAGAAGCTGCTTCATTATCATCATTCATCATCACACTCATGAATATCAAAGCTTTACGGAAACATCCCGTGAACAGGACACATCCAAACCAAACCGTTTAAGTGATACAACCTGTAAAATAATTCAGATTTTATTTTGCAAATACGAGCAATTATTTTTCAGTTTATATCTCACAATTCTGACTTTTTTTTCTGCAATAGCAAGTTTATATCTGACAATCTTGACTTTTTTCCACGCAATTGCGTGTTTATATATCGCAATTCTGACTTTTTTCCTCGCAATTGTGAGTTTATATCTCACAATTTGGGACTTTTTTTGCAATTGTGAGTTTATACAAAGTCCTTTTAGGCAAGTCGTGCCACTCGGCCGCCATCTTGGCAACGCCTCCGGGCAGCTATTTCGGACTAACAAGACCAGGCTCCTATCTAAATGAATGGGCAGAGAGTCAGAACTGCACTTTTCACTGGTCACCGGGACATAAAAACTGCATGTATAGAAACAGCAGTAAAATATGATAAAAATCGCTGAAAAAGTTTGATGACTTTGCCCCAAAATAAGGTTTAAAATGCCTTTTTCCCCACAGGTTATACCTTTACTACGCATGCGCAAGGGTTCACGTTCACGACACCAAACTTCATTTACGTCTCTATCCAGAATGCCGGTGTTGTGCCAAGCACTTAAACAATTATGTATTTAAATGTCTGAAACCTAAAATAAACATTATGTGGTTAAAACACTGAACAGTTGTGATATAGCCTATGACAAGCGCTGAGCGCGTCCGTCTTTGGCTCAGCGCCAGCCACAGTGCGAAAGTACAGGTTGAATATGGCAGTTATGTCACGTCACTCTACATTCGCTCCTTAGTGGTCAGCTGCTGACTGTTAAAAGCAGATGATTGGCTTTCCAGCGGGAGGGGCGGGACATGTGCATACAACCGCCATCTTTGCCGTTACGGGTTTTCCTTATATAGTTGTATTGAGGATTGAGGAAGTGGCATGTCTCATATAAATTGTCTCTGGTTTATATCTCACAATTCTGACATTTTTCCCGCAATTGCGAGTTTATATCCCACAATTCTGACTTTTTTTCATAATTGCGAGTTTATATCTGACAATTCTGACTTTTTTCCCGCAATTGCGAGTTTATATCTGACAATTCCGACTTTTTTTCGTAATTGCGAGTAGATATCGCAATTCTGACTTTTTTCACAATAGCGAGTTTATATCTCAAATTTCTGACTTTTTTTTCACAATTGTGAAGTTCTATCTCACAATTTGGGACTTTTTTTGCAATTGTGAGTTTGCATCTCACAATTCTGACTTTTTTTCGTAATTGCGAGTATATATCGAAATTCTGACTTTTTTTCTTGCAATTGCGAGTTTATATCTGACAATTCTGACATTTTTCCCACAATTGCGAGTTTATATCCCACAATTCCGACTTTTTTTCATAATTTCGAGTAGATATCGCAATTCTGACTTTTTTCCTCACAATTGCGAGTTTATATCTGACAATTCTGACTTTTTTTTTCATAATTGCGAGTATATATCGCAATTTTGACTTTTTTTTCGTAATTGTGAGTATATATCGCAATTCTGACTTTTTTTCTGCAAAAGCGAGTTTATATCTCAAAATTCGGACTTTTTTTCACAATTGTGAGTTTATATCTCACAATTTGGGACTTTTTTTGCAATTGTGAGTTTATATCTCACAATTCTGACTTTTTTTGTAGAATTGTGAGATATAAACTCGCAATAGCGATTTATAAAGTCAGAATGACAATATATAAACTTGCAATCGCAAGAAAAAAAAGTCAGAATTGTGAGACAAAGTTGCAATTACCTTTTTTACTTTTTTATTCCGTGGTGGAAACAAGCTTCCATAAAATCCTGATGTATTGTGAAATGAAATATGAGCGAATCTTTATGAATGTGAATGTGAATGTGCGTCCTGTATTTTACCTTTAGGTACTGATAGAGACAGATGGACATCCAGTTACTCAGCATCCTTTCCACCACCGTCTCAGACCTGCGGAAACACACACAGACACACACACACATTATATATTACAAAACTGACAGTTCTGGCTCTGAAAACTTGAACGAGTCACATTTGAAACTGTTATTCAATCTGATCTGTCAGTTAAACACTTTAATAACACGGCAATTTGCTGAACAGCCTTCAGTCAGGCTAATGAACTAGATTACATGACAGAAGAATTGTATTATGATTACAATGAAGAATTACCATCTTTATTAATTGAACACTTATGTGTTTTTATTATGTTGCGGTTGCTGCCTTTTAATGAAAGCAATAAGCCACTTGAGGCCAGATATTACAGAGATTTTAAGTGGTTTCTGCTTCAACAACACTCCTTAACTGTGGTAAGATCACTATAAACCACGGCCTCGAGTGGCTTACTGCTTTAATGAACACTTGTACACTAATTTGAGTCAATAACAAACATTGATAATTAGCATCAGCACCCAACTATGACAATCAAACAAGCATGTGAACATGGCGCTGGTGAGTGTTTGGGACAGTGAGGCTTATGTTCATTCTTGCAGAGACAGACTTTTGACTAACATGGCATGTTTTATGTGATTTAAGTGACAACCTAATTCAAAATACTTTCATCCGGACTCCCAGAAGTTGCATAAAGCCAGCCAATCAGATTGCGGATCTCGGGTCTCACCTGCGGAGCAGCAGTTTAGGATTCTTGCTGTGAACGTAATCCTCCATGAGCCCCAGCAGAAGCGTCCTCATGATGTCTGTGTAATACTCCAGTTTACCGTGAAGCGCTACGGTCAGCAGAGACGCGAAATACACTTTGGCCCTGGCGTTAAAATCTGGACGGCCCTCCAGCGTTCTGATAAACTACACACACACAAAAATTATGACTTTCCTGTATGATTAAAACTGTGGAGCATTCAGATTTACATCTTAAAAAAGCGTCTTGTTATACTCTAATGATTATTATGTTTAATGATGTCTGGTTATGTGTTGACTTTTGTGTGTTGTGCGTAACCATATAAACACTGGGAAGATAATTACAGGCCAGTCTTAAAACACTGACGGTGTGGTTGTTTACGTGTATTCATGTGTGTCATTAGATGTAAAAGTTTAATTGTGTTTGGACCATGAATATAAAAGACCTTTAATGAGAGCGCCGGAGCTGATTGAGTCCTCTGGGGCCCTTTTAGTGTCATTCAGTATAATTGAGCGAATGTCTGCTAGATGTCTATAGGGCTCCATCACTGATGCATGTGTTTGTCTGAGAAACCCCCGACAATTATTGTCAAATATTAATTTACTGACCTTTCTCGCTATTAACTGTTTAAAATGAGCAGGTGAAGAGCTGTAGATGTCTAGAAATGGATCATAATTACAGTGTGTTTGTGTTTCGTACATTGATGAGGAAGGTTTTGCTGTTGAGTAGGTTGGAGAACTGGTTCAGCGCCTGGGTGACCGTAGCCCTGCGGGATTCTGGGATGTCCAGTTTGCCGGTGATCATGACGTCATTGGCTCCGTCTTTAGAGGGCAGGAAGAAGACGCGGTCCGTGTAGGTCTTGTAGTCCAGGAACGGGATCCGGCCCTCGCTTATGTCGTTAGTGTGGTCCTCCATTTCGATCATTAGATCTGCACAGGAAATGACACGGTCTACGTCAGCATAGCTTCAAAATCGACACTTTAAACCCAGCTAAACTCATTCAATCAGTTCTAAACTCAGAATTAAAGATTCTAGATGTGCAGATTATGTTAATTTGTGTTTTAAAAATCAAACAACAATATGAAATTACTAGGGCTGTCAAACGATTAATCGCGATTAATCGCATCCAAAATAAAAGTTTGTTTTTACATAATATATGTGTGTGTATGGTGTATAATTATTTTCTATATATAAATACACACACATGCATGTATATATTTAAGAAATATTTGCATGTATATACTGTGAATATATATTTATATTATATATAATTTATATTATATATAAATATTTTATATATAAATAACACATTTTTTAAAAATATATATGCATGTGTGTGTATTTATATATAGAAAATAATTATACTCCATACACACACATATATTATGTAAACACAAACTTTTATTTTGGATGCGATTAATCGCGATTAATCGTTTGACAGCCCTAGAAATTACTAATTGTTGCCAAAATTTGAGGCAACGTTTCAAATACCATTTATGGATAAATTAATAAATTGTTGGAAGGATAAATAAACAGTTGATAAATATATAAATATAAAAATAAATAAATAGGTTGAAGGATAGTTGATTGATACAATTGATAGATAAATTAAATAAACAAATAAGCTAATTTATAGATAAACAGTTGAAAGATATTTAACATCAATATAAATAAATAAATAAATAAATAAATGTGAATGGCCAGATAAACAATTGACAAATAAATAACTAAAAAAATTAGGCGGATGGATAGATAAATAACAGATTAATTGATAAATGAAATAAATAGGTGGATGAATAGATAAACAGTTGATCAATAAATGAATAAAATAATAATTAATTAATGTGAATGGCCAGATAAACAACTGACAAATAAATAAATAAAAAATTAGGTGGATGAATCGATAATGGATTAATTGAAAAATAAATAAATGTAAATGGACAGATAAACAATAGATAGGATAATAGACATCAATAGATTCATTGAATAAATAAATAAATAAATAAATAGGTGGACTGATAGATAATCAATTGATTAAATAAAGAGAGAAATAGGTGGATGAATAAATAATTGATTAATAAATAGCTGGAAGTTCAGATAAACAATAAATTATTTAATGAATAAATAAATCAGCTACTCTCTACATAGCGTACTTGGAATATGGTCATCCAGCACCAAACTAGTTCATTAGTGAGGCCAACTAGCTTTAGATTTTCTTATTTATTTACGTTTTTATATTTTTAGCGGCCGTGCTTCATTAGTGTGCTTTAGTCATGAGACAGTTTGCATTTCAAAGAAGTTACAGAAGCCATTCACATGGAGACCGATATCTTCTAGATATCTTCAATGAATAGTTGACTAATACAAGTCCGACATATAATATTTCTGTTGCTGTTTTCTAGCGTAAATCATCTGTTAGCATGTTAAAAACACCCCTGCTGCCATGGTAACGGGATTATGCGTTCATGCGTGACCTGTGAACTCTTTTTTGCAGCGGTCACGAACACTCTCTTCCAGATTCTCCAGCTGATGCTTCACTTTCTCGTACTCTCGTTCTGCCTGCTGGCTCTTCCTCCTACACACAGATGATCAGATGAATTCATGAATTCATTACATGAAACGTTCAGTCAGACGAACACCTCAAGGGCATTGTGGGAAGAGCAGTTCTTCTTTGTAACCTGTAGCAGACGACGGAGATGGCGATAATCAGCAGCATGGGAACGACCACCGCTGGGATGATGATGGGCAACGGGAGATTGTACCTCCTCTCGTACCGAACAGAGCCGACCATCCACTCGCCATTGCCAAACTTAATCTGAGAGAGAGAGAGAGAGAGAGAGAGAGAGAGAGAGAGAGAGAGAGAGAGAGAGAGAGAGAGAGAGAGAGAGAGAGAGAGAGAGAGAGAGAGACTGTATTACGGATGGATGGATGGATGAATGAACAGAAACATAGATGGATGGATGGACAGATAAATAGATAGTTGGGTGAAATAACAGATAGATAAAAACATAAATTGTAATTGGATGGATGGAAATAAACAAACACTATATATATATATATATATATATATATATATATACATACATATACACACACACACAATTAATAATAAAATATAAAATAATACATAAAATGTATTTATTTTACTTTAATAACAACTATTTATAAAAAGTAAAGAATATAAAGAAACAAATAAATAGATGAATAGATAAATAGGTGGATGGATATTTAATTATATATATATATAAACAAAATAGATGAATAAGTGGACAGATAGATAATTGATAGATGGACTGATGGATATATAAATAAACAAAAACATTTTTTTTTAAATATAAAAAGGATGGCTGAATGAATATGTGGATGGATGGATGGAAGGATGGATAGACAGATGGATGGCAGGAAGGACAGAAGGATTGATGGATGGATGGATGGATGGATGGACAGATGGATGGCAGGAAGGACAGAAGGATGGATGGATGGATGTGTGTTGTTCTCTCACCAGCAGGTCCAGCGGGTCAGAGCCGGTGTCTCTCCTCAGTCTCTTGGATCGAGCTCTGGGTGCGGTGGAGGGCGGGTCCAGGAATAGTTTATCCTCCTGTAGTGTGTTGACGGTACACTGAACATCCCCCACAAACGCCTGCGCCTCCCTCGCAGTCATCGCGCTGGAAAACCCCCGACCCTGAGACACACCAAACACACGTTTACAAGAGTGAAACCCCGTGTCTGATTGACAGTGGAGCGGATACTCACGGTGACGATGATCATGCTGTTTTCAGTGATGACAGTCTTGCTGAGGGGGTCAAACGTCGGGTCAGGATGATACTGGAACGGCGTCAGCTCCGTCTGGAGGTTATCCAGCTGCACGTACGTCCTGAACAACTGAGACTCGTTCACCGCAGGGGACATGAACACGATCACGCTGTCGTTTTTGTGCGTGAAACCCTCGACAAACTGAGAAACAGAGAGATTGAGTTTATGTCACTTCTGTAAATTTAACTCTCCTCAGTTTTCTGTCTCTTTTCCCAGCAGCCTTTGCGAGCACATGGACCAAAAGGCCCTCAGAATGCGAAACCATAGAGGAACAGATTTCACTGCTGCTGGGAAATCTATTGATATTCTGAGGGGGAGCAGCAAAAGTCCCTGAAACTGGGGGCGGAAAAATCTGTTAGATAGACAGATGGAGAAAGAGCGATGGAAGAAGTGAGACCGCTTGAGAAAGGTCTGGAGCACAAAAGCTCCTCCTCAGATAAGGGAGATGAAATGAAGCATTCATCAAGTTTTTCGTTAGATAAACGCTCGTTTAATCTCCGTCTCGTTGAGCGCTTCAGATCAGAGAAGCTCTCGTCATATCAATCAGAACCAGAGCAAGTCATGCAAGACGGAAACCCAACAGTGAGAAGAACAGATGAAACGAAAAACAAACAGCAAGTGACATCTCCCCTGAGAGCCTCTGAAGGTTTCTGGCACTCACCTCCTCTGGGACGCCCTGTTCAGACCATTCTCCAGCAGACGCCACCACCCTGATACTAGCTTTCTGGACCAGGTCAAATCCAGAACCGACCACTAGGATTTTTCTGCCACCACTGAAATATACACACAATTATAACACAATAATGTTTTTTTTTTACTAAGTTTGAGGTTACACTGCTAAAGGGCAGCAATATATATATATATATATATATATATATATATATATATATATATATATATATATATATATATATATATATATATATATGTATACTGTATATAAAAAAGGCATTAATTATATAAAAAACAAATGAGTGATATAAATTACTATTGTAAATGTATAATTAAAATAACATTTTGCCTTGTTTATATTATATTGTCTCTAAATAAATTAAATACACAAAACTATATATAAAATATTTATAACTTATTCTATATAAGTTAATAATACAAAATAATATATATAATATATTACAGATTTAAATATGTATAAAAAGTTAATATAAAAAAATAATAAAAAATAATTTAAAATATAGATTTCAGAATGTTTTATTATAAATATACAATATATAATAATAATAATAATAATATTAATTATATAAATGTTATATACATTGTACAAGTTAATAATACAAAATATATATAAAATATATTAAATAAAAAAAAAAAATAGAAAAAGTTAATATGTAATATAATATATATATTATTTTGTATTATCAACTTTTTCCATATATGATTATATTATATATTAAATTTAAAAATACAAAAGTTAATATACAAAATAATAATAAACTAATAAAATATTCATAATATCAATATAATAATCATAATAATAATAATCGTTTTTTATTGGTATTTAACAAGAAAATACATAATGGTACTTTCAATGAAAAGAAAAAAATAAATAAATTATGAAGTACTTCTCAAAATATTAAATATCCTTATCAAAAAAATGTCTAAATTCTTTCCCCCTACAACGTGCATAAGCAACGCTTTTATCGCTTGTTTCTGCTCCTCCTTCACCTGTGTATTAATCTGGAGATTCAGTACTTTTTCAGAAGTTGCATAATAGCAGCCTCTAACGTAGGTGAAAACATAGAAAACATGGAAAGCTGGAAAATTCCTTCAATGGCGGGGAAAGAGTTAATAATTCAAATGAGGGTAATGATGTAAGAATGGCTTTGTGTGGCAAGGAAAATATTGGATGGATCTTCTGGCAAACAGAACTGACCAGACGAAGCTGCTCCTGGGCTGATGGTCAGACACAGAGGGGTTGCTGGAGAACTGAAAGATCGTCTTGATGCTGGTTGTGGTGTGTTTGCCGTACTGAACTCTGACGTCGAGGCGAGCTGACGGAACCGTATCGCCCAGATACTCAGACAATTTACAGGTGATCTGATCTCCAAAGCTCTCACTAACACAGAGGAAGATGAAAAAATTAACCCAAAAAATGGACAATCTAATGAAAAAGACTATTTCCCATGATGCACTCACACTCTGCAGGACACGTCGCCCACGAAGATCTGCAGGTCTTCTTTTGAAGCTGTGTTCAGGCCTATCCCAGTAATAGTCAGGACGGTTCCTCCTGCTTTAGGACCTCGATTAGGAGACACGCTTTGTGCTATGGGGTCCTACAGAAACAAAGATCATATTTCGGGGCGTTTACACTACACTGTTTTCAACTAAAAACGGGAAATGCATTTTGGCGTTCATTTACACGACAATGCGGGCCTGAAAACGCAAACTTTTGAAAACGGTCTCTGTTTAAACTAGAAAAATGTGAATTTGTGTGACGTCATGCGCATGTGTATTACATGTTCAGCCTATAGGTGCGTGTGTTTCTTTACAAAGTGACATCGCCATCTACTGGCCTGGCATGCATGATTTTCGTGAAACCGTTTGAACGGGGATAATAATGATGTGCACAAGAGCTGCAAATACCCAGCAATGACAGATGTGTTCTATGCATTACCATTTCATTGTAATGATTACATAATCCCACGAAATGTATCTGCGCGCTGTCCGAGACCCGTCAGTCTGTTGAACAAACACATACCCTGAGCGTCTCCCTGCGGGACCGACTGAGACAGCCTATCTCCCTGAAAAACTGATGCAATCATTTCTGCTCAAGCCGTCAGCCGCTGATAATTGTAACTCCAGCAGGAGCATGTGACCGGTGACCACACACACCAGCCCATCTCTACACACACCAAATGCAGAGAGCTCCCGTCGACTCACACAAACAGTGGCAGCCCTCTGGATTGGATCTCAAGTGGAGTTTCACAGAATTAGTATGTGTGTAGTGCATGCTGGGTAATGGAGAATCGTGACTCACCCTGTAGGTGAAGCGGACCGTTTTTGTGGATACGCCTTTTTTTCCTCTGCCCACCTCTATTTCCACCTCTCCGGTTCTGTACAGTGTCACCGGCCCAATTTCACACACCACACTGCCAGACAAACAAACACAAACAGCCAATTATTTTTTTATACAGGTTGAAACTCTCTTCACATCCTGATAGAAATCAATAATAGAAGTGGTCTAAATATTGAAACATGTAGGCCTACATATATCTTCTGAGGAAGTCTCAGGACCAAAAAATGTTCGTCCAATCATTGCATTCGGTCCGAATCCAATGATAGGATGTCCTACCTGCCTGTCAACATATGTATTTAAGGTAACGCAGCAGAAAGATGAAAGGGAAAAAAATGGATGCTGCATTAATTGCGTTAAATATATATATATATATATATATATATATATATATATATAATTGTTATATTATGATTGTAATATATATATATATATATATATATATATATATATATATATATATATATATATATATATATATATATATATATATATATATATATATATATATATTTTACAATCATAATATAACTATTATATATATTTTATTTCTTTATATTATTATATATATTTTTTATATTTATATTTATATTTATATATATATATATATATATATATTTATACACATATACATACATATATATAAATAATAATAATAATAAAAATATATTTTTATTATTGTGCATATATATATGTATATATATATGTGCATACATATACATATACATATATATATATATATATATATATATATATATATATATATATATATATATATATATATATATATATATATATATATATGCACATATATATACACATAATAAGAAATACTATAAATAAAACAGTAAATTAATACATTTAGAAAATAAAAAAATACATGTTCTATGCTTACTAACTTAATGTTTTTACAGACTGAAGGAAGAGGTGGAATCATTTGTTTGTGGAAATCCTCAGGTCGATGAAGCTTAAGTTGTATTCAACCTGGAACATTTCTTTAACCCTTAATGGATTCTACACAAGGTCAAAATGAGCAGAAGACAAGATAACCTAAAACATGCCGAAGATATGCTATTAATTATCACCAAACCCACAGATTCCAGATTCATTACGTCTGAAATGTGCCAAATCAGAAAACTGATCTTCTGTTGCCCTGAAATCTGGACGGCAACCTCCCCAGACAGACTCCCCTGACGGTAATCTCTCCGAGAAGCTTATTTACCATTCTGAAGCCAAACTCTCCTGCTGGAAGATCCTTTTCAAACTTGCTAACAGCCAGACAAACACTCAGTCAGGCTGAACGCTCACAACAGAGTTGATAAACCCTGATGTAGAATCACTGACTCAGCCAAGCCTGACATTGCCTCATCGTTGTCTCTGAATCTACACAACATGCTCTGTATTTCAAAAACGAACAAATCTGATGTTGTTCTACAAGAGGGAACGCAAGGGCAAACTCATGCACATTTAATATTCCATGGATAGACAAACATAATACAAAACCTTGAGCAGAACATCTAAAAGATTTTCGAACAATAGAGCGTTGGCGCTTGCAACGGCAAGGTCATGGGTTCGATTCCAAGGGAAAGCAAGAACTGATAAGAATGTACATGTGTACCTTGAAATGCAATGCAAGTTGCTTTGGATATAAGCGTCTGCCAAATGCATAAATGTAAATTATTTAGATCATTCTTGAGGGGATTTTTACATGTTCGAATTCTGGGTAATTATTTTTTTATTAAGCTTTGAATGAACCAGATTTCTCAAACAGGACGTTCGCTACAAGAAAAAAAAAATCAGGCCATTTGGTACCACAGAGATCTGCACACTCAAAGTCCAGCAGGGATTTCATTTTATAACAGCTCGTTCAATACCGAACACAGTTTGTGCAAGAGTTTATGAAAAACGTCCACGTTTTTATAGGAAAAAAATGACTAAATGTTTATTTTTTGTTGTGGACTATAGGTTTATCAACAAGTATAAACCAATATATGGTCCCAAACTTGCTAACTTGTACTGAATGTAAGCTTAATTTAGGTTAAATTTGCAAACCTGTTCCTATGCTTTGCTTATTTATTTATTACACATACTTTATATACATTCATATGTCTGTACACACACACACATATATATTTTTTTGCAAACATTTTTGCATTTGTATAAATAGTTTGTTTAATTAGGTGCCAAGCACCGAAGGTGCGTAGGCACCTATTGTATCTGTTCCCGTTCTTATTATTATTCTTCCTTCTTCCGACTGGGAGTCTATGGCAGCCCATAGAACCGATTGCGGGAAAGTTGTAATGGTTTGACATTCTGATAGAGGACAGTCGCAACATTAAATACTCCAATTTTGGTGTGTCTAAGTCATTCCCTCTAGCGCCACCACCTGTCCAAAGTTGCATTCATATTTTGCTAATAACTTTTGAACCGTAAGGCCAATCAACCTTACAAATTATTTTTTCCTCTGTTTCCTGAGCTCATGACGATTCGATTGCACTCTATGACGTTTTCCTCATAAAAATATGGCCGCCATTTAGAATTTTCTGAAAAAGCTACTTTTTCGAACTCGTCCTAGACGGTTTGTCCGATTTGCACGAAAATTAAACCAGGTCATCTTCAGGCAGTGGTGACAAAAAGTTATGATTCGTCAAACCGTTTTCAATAAACGCACAAACAAATTTTATGTAGCGCTTGCAAAAACGGTCGTAAGGCTGTATCTCCGCAACGGTTTATCGTATTCAGACCAAACTTGGTACTTGTATTCATAAGCATGACCTGAGGCTACATGCTGCGTTTCGGCGCAGCGCCACCTACTGGTCCGGAGATATGAAAAAGATATGAAAAGAGTCGACTGATATCCAATTTTACCATATCGGCCATTTTGACTGTCGGCCATTATGAATGTTGTGCTAAAATGCTGTATTTTAAGAACACAAGAACGGATTGTTACAAAACTTGGTATGGGTCATCAGCACGATGCTCTGAAGGGGTGTGAGACGTTTCAAACCAGCGCCATCTTGTGGTCAAAAGTTATAACAAAATTTCCAAAAAGGCTAATAATTTTTGAATAAATCTGGCTATTGAAATGTCACTGGTCTTAATAGATTCCTTGGGTCAAGCCGAGAACATAGATACCAAATGTTCCTTATTTGGCGAACTTCCTGTCCGCCATCTTGATTTTCATTCAAAACCTACTTTTTCGAACTCCTCCTAAACCGTTTGTCCGATTTTCACCAAAATCGAGTCGTATCATCTCCAGACTGTGCCGACTAAAAGTTATGGATTTCGTGTCAATAGACTAAACCATTTTCGTATAGTTCAGCAGCAAAGTTGAGGCATGATGCCAAAAGCACTCTTCAGGCTTTATCTCTGCAATGCCTTGACATATTGACACCAAACTTTGTCATGTGTCATTTTTTTTCAGCCATTTTGCCTAAAATCCTCTTTAAATGTCTTTAATTGCTCATTGTTGCAGTTGGTCTGACACTTTCAGGCATGTCTTGTCGTCTAATTCTGCTTGGCCCCGATAATTGCTGCTTGCAGCTATATGTTTAAGTTTTTTTTTTTTTCATTTTACAGCTAGAAAAAGACAAAAGACAGTTTTTTAAACTGCATTTTTTTTGTCACAGGGTTGCAAAATTTGCGATTCTCATATTAAATGACACTTTCTGCAGATTAATAAATAAATATACATACACACATCAATCTGTTTCTAAACACTATTCATGGAAAGTGTCTACTTACCTGGTTGAGACAGAGTACCGTTCCCGCAGGTGTTTGCACGGCACTCCGGCCACGGTGATGTTTTTAATGTCGTCCCTCTGAACACCCAGGTTTGAGCCCTTAATCGTCACAGCTATTCCTCCTTTCAGCGGCCCGTATCTCGGCGTGATCTGAAATACATTATAAAAAGATCCTAATCATGGACTGCTCTGAGAAAAGACCACAGAGATGAGCTGAGATAACCAATCTCACTAAAACAACAGTAAAAAAAAAATGATTTATTTCTATTCCCATCATGATCTGAGGTTTAAATTGATTTTTACCCTCAAAATTTGAGAAAATAGGGAAAGAGAATGAGAGAAGTTGTAAATTATTGCTTGAACTTTCTGAGCTGCGTTTTGAGTATTGACGATTGTTAAAAGCACAACATGAACTTGGAAAAGGTCTCGTTTGCCCCATAAAAGCCATGATTCGGGACTCACGTCAGTGATCTGGGGGTCGGGACACTCCTCCAGCTCTTTAGAGGCACAGAGCTGGTCGTACACACACAGGCTGGTCTGCTTGCACCACACACACTGATATTTGGGGTCGGCGTTCTTACACAAGCTGCAGTCTTCACGTCCCAGAGAGCAGTTATACAGAGTGACTGAAACACAAACAAACATCATTTAAAGCCTTTATTGTGTTAAATGAGAAAATGACAGAAAGTAGCTTTAGAAAGAAATCGTTTTTTTGATTCAACATTTATTATTATACATGTATATACATATATATATTACATATGAACATTTATTGCAGCTCAGAGGTGGCATATGAAACATAGACAATATTGTCTCTAAAATATGAACTATTGATCAATATCACATTCTTCAAAATATCTTCTTTTATGTTGAAGAAAGGAAGTCGTATGAGTTTGGAACGACATGAGGGTGAGTGAAAAGCGAGTGAGAGCGATTACCACTTAGACTGCTGTCGATCTTCTTTCTCGTGTGTTTGTCTCTTACATGGAACAGAACGTTGGTCTCGTGAGCTTTGTCAAAGGAAAACTGGAAGAGAGACGAAAGGGCGAGTCAACACTGGCGGTTCTCTCCTCCACATTAAAGACTAGAGATGATTTACAGGCTGGACACTTTCCAACAGGGGGAGCTATAATCTCAAACTCCCACAAGAGCCGTTGAAGAAGTGTAGGTTGGTGAATCTTTATGTTGGTAATTGGTTGGGTATCATTTAGCAAGAGTTGTGTACAAAAATATTTACAGTACAGGAACAACATGAGGAAAAATAAAGAGAAACTGAAGCTAACCACATATCCGCTGAAAGAGTAGAAGGGTCCCGACTCTGTCTTGACATCTTCCTCAAACTTCATCAGCTCCGTCCCGATGGTGAAATCACGATCCTAATGAGTCACAATTCAGAAAACATCAACTGAAAACCCTTTGTTCACAGGTAAGAGGACTTTAAGACCCGTTTAGAGGAAAACTATAACCAGATTATGAATAGACTGCCAAAAAGAATTTACTCAATCAGTATTAGTCTCTTGTTGTCCAGAAAACATATAAAGACATCCTTAAAAAAAAGACAAACTGACTTGATGCAAAACATAATGACTTTATGACAATACATGTTGAAGTTAATTTTTTATTGCCATTTTTCATAGTTAAAAAATAAATAAGTAAATGAATAAGTGTATATAATTATACATATAATAATAATTATAATTATTATTATTGTTATTATTATTCTTGTACCTTAAAAAAAAAAATTCCAATGGATATATGATCTGAAACTAAGTCTTAATATTAGGGATGTTAACTAAGCATATTATTTTAGTGTGATTAATTAAATAAATAAAAAGTATTTTTATTATTTAAAAGAATTATCGTAATTTGGAGTCTTTTCTAAACAAATGTTAATATATGCTGATTTTATGAATTATTTAATAATACATTTTATTTGATTTATATTCTGTAAGTATCACGTATTTAATTATGCAACTTTGTTTTGGAAGACAAGATACTGACAACAAAATACTGATGGTTTATTTTATTTTTTACATTTTTATTGTATTTTTATTTATTTATTTATTTTTTATCCCTAGTGACCTTGAAGAAGACATTTACTGTTAAAAGGAGGTTGGGAAGTTTAATTCACCTTGTACGGGTCCAGATTGATGCCCTCAAAACTGATCCGGGTTTTGTGTCCAACCGGGATAAGGACGGGATCTGGGTTCTCGAAGCGTGGACAGCTCTTGTTCTAGAACACAGAAGATGGAGAAATCGGTTCTGCTGTACAGGAAAGTCCTCATCTACTGCAATCTTGTGAGCGATTCTTAATTTACATCCAACATAAATTAACGAGCGTCCATTGAAACTGGAAAAACTCATTAACCATGATGACGTGCATGAATGAAACCGTTTATTTACAGCTGAAATATATCCTCACTGACATTGGCGACTGTGTCTAATTGCATATAATCCATTTTTTCCCCATCCATTTGTTTTTTTTTTCATTTTGCTGATTCAGCTAATACGTTTCACATTAAAACTTTCTGAGTAAAGTCATTTACTTTGTGTCCACATTTCATCAGCCACGTGTGACTGTTCCAGGAAACAGCAAATATCAAACAGTGTGGAGGCCATTTCTGAAATTGCTGGCACTGGATATCAATAACTCAGCTTTATGCTCCAAGAAACGGTTTAAATAAATAAAGAAATAAAATGTCTGGACCAGTTGGACCTGGAGTTTGAAGATGAGAATCGCATGAAACTAATCAAAGCGGCCCAATCAATGGTGCTGATAGCACACATACATCACCCAGACGTTTATTCAATGTCTGCTTTTTCATACATGTCATTTTTAGCACGTTTCCTCATCTGCAATACTTTGCTAAAACACTTCCCATCTAAAGTTAGAATGACATTCAGAAGATGTTTTTATTTTTCTAACACACATTCCTGGTCTTATTGAAAGAAAAAGCTATCAAATGGATGAATAAACAACTTTTCATTTGAGATGACATCTTTAAGACAACTTGGGCAGGGAAACCAGCCAAACGCTTGTCGTAACGTAAATCATAACTTAAATTAAACAAATTAATTCAATCAAATGAACTTTTATGAGTATTTAGAACTTTCTTTTTCTTTCGAGTTCACAGAACTGACACATTTACAGTAATCTGAATTGTTTCATTGTTTTGGGTTTCATGAACTTGTTTTTTTTAATTTAGACAAACTTAATTTTAACTGAAACTGGGCTGGGATTTATTTTTCCAAACATGCTTTGCCATGGCACTCGAAAGGGAGAGTAAATGCTAAAATTAAGTGTTATATATATATTTTTTGTGCAAGATTAATCTTAAATGGGAGATTTCGTAGTGTTTCATGTTTTTCTATGCTAATTTAGAAGAGTTTATGTTATGCGTTTGTTTTTTGTTTTTTTGTGGGGGGGGGGGGGGGGGGGTGAGATACCATCATGGTGATGAGCGGAGCACAAGCTTAGTTTGAGAACAGATATATGTTAAATATCTATGTCATACTCATTCAGCAATTGATATGCTATGCTGATGCTATCAAAGCATTGTGTTACCAATTAACAAGTTAGCATTTCCTGAATTAGCTAGTTAAAGCTCACTGCAAAAAATGATCAATTGACTTTACTTAAAAAAAGGTGAAAAAATCAGTTGCCTCAAAATTATTAAGTAAATAAACTTCATGTGCAATTGAAAACATTTAATAATGTGGAATTGTCAAGTTCACATAACTTAATTTTTTCAACTTAAGTCAACTGATCACTTTTTACAGTGCAGCCACTACTAAAAATATTTAAGTTGAGATTACATGATAATTTGAAGTTCAATGAATGAACGAGCTTACTCAAATATTTTAAGCTAAGAGTAATTAAACTGTATGAGTACAAAATAAAAATCTGCCAGTTCTGCTTACTCAAACTTTAAATTTCTTAACTTAAAAATGTTGATTTAACTGTTTTGGTAACTTGTTCAATGTATACATCCCTGCTGAATTGAAGTATTCATTTCTTTCTTTCAAAACAAACTTTTGAACGGCAGTGCACGTGTGCCAACTGGGCGCGTGAAATAGACAGCTTGACTGATAAAAAGAAAGAAAATGGTGCATGCAAGCTCGTTTGACTCTCATCTCAGTACCTGTCTGGGTTTGATTATATTGGCGCCGGTTTCTGCGTCGCTCAGATCCGTGCAGGTGTGAGCCGCAATATTCCACTGACATCCCCAAGCGCTGCTCACACAGGAAGTGCATCTGCGGAGAAACACGCGCAACCATTAAACCAGAGGTTTCCAGTTAAATTTTTCATCAGTGTGTAAATGTTTGGAGTAAAAACATATAGTCCCAGTGCACTTCAAATAATACTCATTCATCAGCAATGTCCCAGAGCTCTTAAAAAACACAAGGAGAAGGGGAAAAAAGAGATGAGAGATCGACTTTCATGTGTGATGAATGAATGAGAAACGAAAGCAATTTCCTGCTCTTGGAGAAAAAAAAAACGTAAGCAAATTCAATTGCAGCTTCAGTGATGCATTACAATTTATGAGTAAACCTCATCGTTACAGATGCTAGTATTCATTATACACAGAGTGGTGTCAGCACAAAGCGGAGACACACACACACTCGCTGACAATAGAAGGCGAGACGGCAAACGTACGGTGTGTTTTCTGCTTTCCGGACTGCCGCTGCACAGTTGTAGAACTTGTATTCGCTGGACGCGACCTCCACGCTTCTGTTCACAAAGATGGAGACCGAAACCGCCACGAAATCTACACAGACACAGCAGGTCAGATTAGCCAATCATAGCAAAGGTCATCTGCACATAGATGTCTTAAAGATACAGTAGCAAAAACAACCTGAGGGTCAGCGAGAGGATAAAAAAATGGTAATGAAACACTAAATTATGATCTATCTTTGGTGTAAGAAACCTAAATAGACTAAAAGCACCATAAAAGTACATGAACTAAATTCCAAAGCTTTGCATGAGGAACAGGCTGAATTTGAACTCATATGGAGTTCACAAATCGGTCAGCTCCAGTTTTCGAGTTCACAGTCATGTGGGCTTTTTAATGGTGATTTTTGCTCTTTTTGTAGCTTGACAGATGTGGCTGAAAAAACAGGAGTGCAACAATATCTCATTTTGATTTTCCACAATAAATAACAGCATTTGAGTTTGAAAAAACATGTAAATAATAATAATAATAATAATAACAACAACATTAACTATATAATATACAGTATTTAGTAATAAATATATAAATTAATATTAATATATATATATATATATATATATTAAATTAATTTATATATATATATATATATATATATATATATATATATGAATTATTATATAATTTAATATAAATATTAATTAAAAATATATATAAAAAAAAAAAAAAAAAAAAAAAAAATTATATATATATATATATATATATATATATATATATATATATATATATATATATAGCCTAACAATAAATAAAATATTAAAATAAATATTTTTAAATAGTTCTTTATAAAATAACCAAGTATTATATACCAGTAACTACAATTATTTATAGAATAACTAACTAAAATAAACATGTAATTAAACAGTGTAAAGAGTGTGCAGAGAGTCTGATTCAGATTTGTTGTGACGAGTGACGTACCTTGGTGTGCAGGTGTCGGGGGTATATGAGACTGTTCAGGTAAACGGCAACTGATTCTGCCGTCCACCATCCTGCCGTCGCTGGGATAAGAGCCAAAGAGACAGCCGATCCGGTCGGAGTCTCTGAGGATCGGCAGCGATCGGACGTTTATCTCAACCTGAGGGACATTTGACAAACTCTGATATGAGAGAAATAAGCAGAAGAATCCTTCATTTCAATATTTGAAACCAATACATAGCATTTCCTTTTTTTTTGCCATTTTATTTTATACATATTTTAAGGAGATGACTGGTTAGGTTTGTTCCATGCAATCCAATTAAAAAATTATGGATTTATGAGGAAAATTTTGCTCTTCTCGCGTTTTAGAAAGAAGCTCAATGTGTTGAGGTGGAACTTCTAGGCTATGGCTTCATAAGATAAAATATAATACTTCTCGTCATTCCATAAGAATGTTCTTTTACAAATAACTTCTAAACATTTCTCTCAATAAAACAGCTAGAATGGTCCAGACATGCCATAATCAGAGAACGTATTGCATTGAAGTGCAAAACACAACGGCAGCACCTTTAGAACAGAATTCTAAACGTGCCATCAGCGCCCGTTGTGTTTTCACCGTCTGTTCACCAATATGGCCTCATTGTGTGGGAGTCATGCTCAGCTTTTCTCATAATCAGTGCTGAGCAGTCTGGTTTAAAAATAAGACTCTGGTAATTGTGTCCGCGACACTCAGGCTGGTACCTGCTGGGACTTCAAGCAGCTGAGATTTGGCGGGTGGAAAGAGACGATTTTCACACACTGTTGGCTTGGACTCCACAGCCACCCGTTCTTTTCCTCCGCACGACTGCACTCCGAACGCCTGGTGCATCTACACAATCAATAACGCATTAAAACAACGCTTCTCGTGCAATTAAATATGACAATATTATAATACAACACTTCAGGGAAAACAGGATTGTCTTAACAGTGCATTTTTGTATTCTGTAAATAATATAATAAGAATCATTAATCCAACTAATTAAATAAAAAAAAAGTATAAAAAAAAGTATATATATATATATATATATATATATATATATATATGTGTGTGTGTGTGTGTGTGTGTGTGTGTGTGTGAATATAAATAAATATAAAAGTATATTTAAATATATATAATATAAGAAATGTAAAAAAGTAAAAAAAGATTTATTAAATTATATACAAATAAGAGATATACACATAACATCAAAATTATTAAATATATGTAAGTATTATTCATGTTTTTTAAATTACTTATTACTTACAATAAAAACCTTAATTCAATTCAATCAAATGTAAAATAATAAAAGAAAATATTAATGTTTATATATATATATATATATATAAAATGCCGAACAATATAAAATGAATAAGAAGTGTCTGTAATAGTGAATACATATAAGAAATAAGTGATTTTTTTCAAAGAATCATTAAATTATATAAAAACAAAATATACACAAATAATCTCACAATCATTAAATATAAGCATTTAATTTTTTAGCTTTTTGTGTTTCTATCTATCATCCATCCATCCATCCATCATATATATATATATATATATATATATATACACACACACACACATCCTCAAACATTATTATTATCATGTTTTATATATATATATATATATATATATATATATATATATATATATATATATATATATATAATTTTATTTTTTTATTATTATTTATTTATTTATTTATTTTTTATACTATTTGGCAAGTACAGTGGGAATAGACAGGAACACAGTTCGAGATGGAGGAATAGGGACCCATTGCTGGATTCAAACCTTTACCTTCCATATGAGCACCAGGATGCCAAAGACAAATGCCAAGACACTATTTTAAAAATGTACAAAAAAAAACATAAAAAAAAAAACATAGGTACCTTCCCTCCAGGACACACCAGCCACAGTATGGATCTCTCTGAGTGACGCAGGTCTGGCAGTCCGTCTTCAGATGGCAGGCCTGTACGGGCACCTTCGTGATCTGCATAACCACATAATCATAAAATGCTTCAAATAAAGCTGGAATGCTGTACTGACCAATCAGCATCTAAGAATGCAACTCAAAACCAATCACAATTCAGTAGGCAAATTATAATGATGCCATCACTGTTTTAAAAAGTCACAAAAAAAACGTTAAAACCATAAAAAGTTAGGTAGTTTCTTGAAAAGTATGAAGTTTATACTGAAAAGAACTGATCTAAACAAAGCCTGTGTGTGAACATCAAGGTTCAAGCTGAATTAATTCAGCTTGGTTCAAGCTGAATTAATTACAGAAAATTACAGAGAAAACGACAAACAAGAATGATTTCAATACATCGCCGCCTCATAAACATTGCAATTACATCACTGTATGGTCATAGACTCAGCAAGACAATGCCTGCAAACTGCATTAAAAAAATTATAATGTATATTTTGGTAACAATAAAAGGCACACAAATAGGTGCAATCATGCGTTTCCAGAGGTTGAGGTGGCCATAATCAAAGAGCTACTACTGAGCACACCGTCTGTGATAAATGACTCCAGCCTCGTACCTTTTTCTCAGTGGTGATGTACAAGTGCGCCTTGGTTTTGTCAAAGAAAAGGTTCTTATTTACATAGCCGCTGGTTTTGTAGCCCGGACCGGGGTTGTACGCCTCTGGCTGGCTTGATAAATGTACCTGGGTAAAGAGAGAACAATAGAAACCCACAATTAAAGAGTCGAGCACAGGAAAGAACACATCTGTCATATTTACAGACCACACAAAACCCCCTCAGCGCACCTGAGCCACACCTGACAACACGTCAACCCTCAACTAACGGCCTACAAGCCACATAATGACCATAAAACCACAGCTCCATTCACCGGGAACTCACAAAAACCTGCATCCGGACTGGTTTTTATCCATCTATCATCGCTCAGTTTCATCTGTCTGTCCTGCACATGATCAGCTCTAACAAAGCCTTCTTATTTGAGTGTAAGAATTGGACTCAAGTTGAGAGAGCTGTTCATTATTTCTAATATAACGTCTAACAGGTTTTAGTTGTGTCTGCGGTAGCGAGGGGTTTCGTCAGTGATATCTTTTTCTCTTTCATCCCTCTGTCAGAGATTCGCCACGATCACCCACCAATTCCCTCACCTGCCAAAGCCTAAACTCCAGCTTTGTGACACGCCTGCTAATTCAGGTGTGTGACATCAGGTAGCGAGCTGCTTGTAGCGGTTCACTAATTGGTTGTCTCAAATTTCCAGAGATGTTCGTTTCCTCAACATTTCTTTAACAATGCCTAACATTCTGCTCTTGTTCCACGTCCTCCTACGGACTGTCAATTTTTGGTTATTTTTACATTGTGGAAAAGTTAGTTTAAAGGGTTAGTTCACCCAAAAATGAGTATCGTGTCATTTACTCGTCCTCATGTTGTTCTCATGTCATTTACTCATTCTCATGTACTTGTCCTCATTGTGTCATTTACTCGTCCTCACTGTGTCATTTACTCGTCCTCATGTACTTGTCCTAATTGTGTCATTTACTTGTCCTCACTGTCCTCACTGTGTCATTTACTCGTCCTTACTGTGTCATTTACTCGTCCTCATGTACTTGTCCTCACTGTGTCATTTACTCGTCCTCACTGTGTCATTTACTCGTCCTCATGTACTTGTCCTCATTGTGTCAGATACTCGTCCTCGTTGTGTCACTTAATCGTAATCACTGTGTCATTTACTCGTCCTCATTTACTTGTCCTCATTGTGATTTACTCTACCTCATGTTCTCATGTCATTTACTCGTCATCAGGTACTCGTCCTCACTGTGTCATTTACTCGTCCTCATTGTGATTTACTCGTCCTCATGTTGTTCTCCTGTCATTTACTCATCCTCATGTACTCGTCCTCATTGTGATTTACTCATCCTCATGTTGTTCTCCTGTCATTTACTCATCCTCATGTACTTGTCCTCACTGTGTCATTTACTCGTCCTCACTGTGTCATTTACTCGTCCTCATGTACTTGTCCTCATTGTGTCATTTACTCGTCCTCACTGTGTCATTTACTCGTCCTTACTGTGTCATTTACTCGTCCTCACTGTGTCATTTACTCGTCCTCACTGTGTCATTTACTCATCCTCATGTACTTGTCCTCACTGTGTCATTTACTCGTCCTCACTGTGTCATTTACTCGTCCTCATGTACTTGTCCTCACTGTGTCATTTACTCGTCCTTACTGTGTCATTTACTCGTCCTCATGTACTTGTCCTCATTGTGTCATTTACTCGTCCTCACTGTGTAATTTACTCGTCCTCACTGTGTCATTTACTCGTCCTCATGTACTTGTCCTAATTGTGTCATTTACTCGTCCTCACTGTGTCATTTACTCGTCCTCATGTACTTGTCCTAATTGTGTCATTTACTCGTCCTCACTGTCCTCACTGTGTCATTTACTCGTCCTCATGTACTTGTCCTAATTGTGTCATTTACTCGTCCTCACTGTCCTCACTGTGTCATTTATTCGTCCTCACTGTGTCATTAACTCGTCCTCACTGTGTCATTTACTAGTCCTCATGTACTTGTCCTAATTGTGTCATTTACTCGTCCTCACTGTCCTCACTGTGTCATTTACTCGTCCTCATGTACTTGTCCTAATTGTGTCATTTACTCGTCCTCACTGTCCTCACTGTGTCATTTACTCGTCCTCATGTACTTGTCCTCATTGTGATTTACTCTACCTCATGTTGTTCTCATGTCATTTACTCATCCTCATGTACTCGTCCTCATTGTGTCATTTACTCGTCCTCATTGTGATTTACTCGTCCTCATGTTGTTCTCATGTCATTTACTCGTCATCAGGTACTCGTCCTCATTGTGTCATTTACTCGTCCTCATTGTGATTTACTCGTCCTCATGTTGTTCTCCTGTCATTTACTTGTTACTCGTTTACTTGTCCTCATGTACTCGTCCTCATTGTGTCAGGTACTCATCCTCGTTGTGTCACTTACTAGTAATCACGTTGCTCTCGTGTCATTTACTCGTCATCCGGTACTCGTCCTCATTGTGTCATTTACTAGTCCTCATGTACTTGTCCTCGTGTCATTTACTCATCCTCATGTACTCGTCCTCATGCTCTTTACTGTGCAATTATAATTAATGAGGACTTTTAATATTCAACATTATTGATCTGACTCTACTGATGCTGTTGTATGAGAACTAACCTGAGCTGGACGGTGACATTTTTTGCAGAACTGCTTTATAGATGAAATTAACTTAATAGTTGATGATCTTTACAACCGAACTGAATCAACACTGAACTGACTTCAGCTGAACAACAGCCGAAACGCATCATTTTCCTGTTATCTTCTAATCTTTTAAGCTTCAAAAAGACACTAAAGTGTCATAAAAAAGTAAACATGACTTTTGCACAAAATTTCAAGTCTTCTGAAGTCATACAAAGTCATTTACTGATAATATTCTCCTTAAGTGAGCTGCTGCATTCAGTCAATTACAAGAACTGAATCAGATTTTTAATTTGTTTATATTTCTTAAATTCATTGTGATTCTTGTATTCATTGTAAAGCACTTTAGTCAACATCGATTGTGCTTAAATGTGCTCTATAAATAAACACAGACTGATTGATTGATAGTTTTATGATGACTTTTTGTCATTCTAAAGCTTGGCAGCAGCAGGCCTCATTTACTTTCATTATATTGAAAATAACTGAACAGAAACATTAATCATTTGTCTTCCACAGAAGACAAAGCCATACAGTACAGGTTCAGAATGACATCAGGGTGAGTAAATGTTCATTCTTGGGTAAACTATCCCTTTAAAATTAATAGTTTATAGTTCACATTCAAAAGTCATTCTGCATTGTTTTTCTTACATACAGTAACTAATGAACATCTAGAACACATTCCTACTTGCTTATAAAGCGGTACGACCTCAACTATATGGGTTATAGGGTTATAGCACCTCAGATGAAGGTTTGAGCACCTTGTGAATGTAGTTTCCTGAATTTTACAGAACTTTTCTCACCTTGATCACCTCTCCAGCATTGTGGCCCAGAAAGGCAATGGTGTGATCGTTCTCGACAGCCACGGCCACTGCGGTCAGCAGGTTCTGCCTGTTGAAGACTGGATTGGCCTTCAAGGCAAACTCCTGACGACTGGCCAACGGAGATGGAAGAAAATCAGCTCCACACTTATACTGGTTCACAATGTCTTTCTGCAAGATAGCAAAGAGTAAAGGGAAACAGACACTTAAATAAACATGAAATGTACTAAATGTACTTTTTAAATATATGTTCCTGCACTTACTGTCTTGTTAATCTTTCATCAAAATATAATTTGCTCTGACTCCAAGATATTTTTTTACAATGTCTAAATGTTTTCATGTATTTTCTTTCACTACATCACAGAAGAAAAACAGGTTGAAAAAGAGCACATTTTGTACATCTCTACTCTTTGGGTGCTGTATGTTAAGCACAAAAGTAGCAGCAGTTTTCTAAAACACCATTTTCACTGGGATAATTTCAGGACGAAATCACTCAAAAAATGTGGGGTTCTTTCAAAAGAAAGCATATAAAAAGAAAGTGTAATAGAATATATTCAGGAAAAAAAATTAAACACAGATAAGCAAGTTACATATTAGTTTATTACACTAATGTGTTTGATATATTATAGAAGTTAGCAAGCAAAACTTATCCAATATAAAGCTAAACACAATCTATTTTCATTTATATGTTTGAGGGAAAATTTCCATTTTATTATTTCCAAATAAATAAAGCAGAATGATAAAAAATTAACTTTCAAAACCATTAACTGACATTTAAATATTTGGTAGAGGCTCATAATACATACACTGTTGGGTCTATTAAAAAAGCTTAACATTGTTAGTTGTTAAGCTGCAAAGAAATACCTATCCAATGAGCTGACCCCCAATGAGCTGTGGCTCAACATTCAAACAAATACCGGCAGTGTTGCTGTTATCAGACTGCACCGCACTTTCAGAAACCCTCCACCTTCCCCAGCTCCACCTGTATAGATCTGCTACGGGGGTCATTTCATGTATGTACATGTGCAGCAGCTGCATGTCTTACATGCTCACAGCAATGTCTGTGAATGTATTGGCAGTAGCAAGTCTCGGTACTTGCTATGCAGGAGTAGCGTAGCAGATCTATTCCACCAAGACCAAATACCTTAACATTGCCATATCCATTGACATGCCAATCTCTCAGAGAGTTGTCACGACACAAATAACTTTTCAGCTCCAAAACAGGCATTTGTGTCATTGATCAGTGTTAAGAAAGCTGCTACTTACATCGTGTTTGACACATGGTTCGTCTTTACTGGATGTGTAAGGACTCTCCACAACTAATCTGTCGTCAATCTTGCCGTTGTCCGTGTAGCAAGCGGTAACGATGGCCAACAGTTTCTGGTTGATGTTTTTAAGGGGGTACATACACAGAGCTGATTCAGTGGCCCCTTCCTCTGAGCTAGCCACCACAAACAGGACTTTATCCCATTCCCTGATATTCCCATACTCTCCGGTATCAGACATGGCCTGGGCCAGCTCTTTCCCCGGCTCGGTCAAATACGCGGCCTGGACTTTATTGTAGCGATTCTTCTGGCCGCAACTAAGCTGAAGCTCCGTGTACGAATAGTAGTGATTGTCGTTCTCGCAGAGGCGCGAAACGAAAGTAAAGTTCTTGTTGTCCGTTCCACCGAGAGTGCGCGAAAAGAGGAAATAGACAAAGTTGTCATTTTTGAAGGCAAAGCGGAAGTCGTGCAGGTACTTGGGAACGAAGGGAACTGCCTGGACCGTAGACGCCTCGATGATGCTCTCGAACACGACCCAGTCGCGATAGTTCTGCACGATTCTGGTGCTGATGAGTTTTGAGCTGTCCATGCTCCCGTAGCCCTTCCCGACCAAAAAGACGTTGAATGGTTTGTCATCCAATTCGAGCGTGGCCATGACGCCCACCACTGAAACGTGCTCTTCGGTGCTGGCAGCATAAGTCCTCTCCCCTTTGCTGTCGCTGTAGTATATCTGCTCTTTGACGTTGGTGAGGTTGAGTAGAGAGCAGATTCCTCGGTATAAACTCCCACAGACTATCAGCGACCCGTTAGCCGAATGAACCAGCAACAGTTTATTGGTGTTGTTGGTGTCTTTCAGGTCTTGGCAAGTAGACACTGGAGGTGTGCAACCCCTCGCATCTTTCTTGGGCCCCGTTTCAGATCTGGCCTCAATGTTCAATGAAGAGTCCAATTGATAAATAGCATTGACCGCTCCGAGGTAAACACGCCCTGTCTGGGAGTCCCGTGCCACGTTATTGATGGGCGTGTCCGTGGAAAACTCGAGTATGGGGTTTTCGGGGGGTGCAGCGGTTACTTGTAGCACCAGTAGGACCGCTGGTAACCAGGTGGCCATTGCTGTAAAAAGAAAGAGTTTGAATTAGGATAAATGACAAAACGCAAAGTTGTGGTGTTGGTGAGTATAAAGATGTCAACCCTTTACCCACCAGCATTTTTTTATAATTTTCACAAAAGTGTCATGGCCCCCAGAATATTTTGTTGTATGAATATCTGAACATGCAATATATCAAAAGAAAGAATAGTGCCTCTGCTTTTATATATATATATATATATATATATATATATATATATATATATATATATATATATATATATATATATAACATTTTATTCTAGCTTCATGCATTCTTTTTTATCAACACTTGAATAAAAGTTTAATAAAAAAAAGCAACATTTTGAACAAAAAGCTGAGAATTTTTTTTTTCCAAAGACTACAAGGCTTTATCATTTGTTTCTGCACATTTTTTTGCCAGTGTTTTGATCCGGAGATTCAGTACTCTTTCAAGAAGATGCGTAATAGCGCCCCCCTACTATATAACAGTGAAAAAACGGAAAGCTCGAAAATGCTGTCAATGGTGGATAAACGGTGTCTTATAAAAGACAGAAAATTCCATCAATGGTAGGGAAAAAATTAATTAGTATTGCTTGCTAAGTTAGACATCACCATTACAATTGTTCATACGCTCTAGAACCCTAGAAGCCACCCAGAATACCCCAAAAACCTACTAAAACATCTTAACCTTAACCTAGAACACCCTAGAAACCACCCAGAACATCACAGAAACTCCCTAGAACATCCTACAGTAGCAACCAGCAAAATAGTCATTAACAGTGTGCACAAAGTTAAGGCACAAACACATTATGGCTACAACAGTTGGTGAAGGTCACTACAGGTTGGCTTGACCAGCGTGCTCAATCTCTCGGCCCATTCATCCCTTCGGAAAAACGTTCTTCAAATTAAAAAGCCTAACGAAGCTCAAACCTGGGCGGCTGTTTTATGATGTTAACCTGCCATTCCCTAGAGTTCCATCGACGCTGCGAAGTGATAACGCACTCGCCCTGAGGGTTGAGTTAATTTCAGCTCTCACATTCATTTACATAAAAACCCCTGCCCTTCTATTGGCAGTTTTCATCTTTTCCCCCTTCTCCCTGCTGATCACGAAGCTCATTTATTACAAATTCCATTTCTTCACGTAAATGTAGCTGCCCTTTTTAGTTCATACCCTTAAACAATTCTTTTTAATTTGGAATGGTGGCTTAAATTGGTTCGCGTTATTTGCTCTCTTTATGGGAAGTGATTTGTTATTCTTTTACTTTGTCCTAAGGACGTTTTTGCTCTTGTATGATTTGTTTCAGAACTAGTTTAGGTGGAACTCAGGTGTAGATGCAAAGTGTGACCAATCACCAATAAATCACCAATGAGATCTCTGCAATGCCTCAATTGTTTCTCCAAGACAGTAAAAGAGACGTTTGAATGTGAAAGCGTGACCAATCCTGTAAGGAAGAATAACACACTTTTTTAATGTCTCAATTGTTTCAGCTAAACAGCAAAGAGATTAAATGGACAGAAACTTGAGACATGAAAGTGCGACTGAAGCTATAGGAGAGAAAAATCACCAATGAGGCTAAACGGAAAGCAAATGGAGACTTTTGCTTCTGTGTGAATGCACGAATGACCCTGTTTGTAAAGCAATGACATCTCTGTAATATCTCGATTGTTTCTTCTGGATGGCAAACAGATTAAATTGAGGGCAAATTGAGACTTTTGCTACTGTCTGAAGAGTGGCTGACCCTGTAGGAGAGAAAAATAACAAATATGATCTCCAATCTCTCAACTGTTTGTCTCAGAAAGTTTAGAGATTAAATGGAGGGATAATTGAGACTTTTTTCCCTTGTGTCCAAAAGTGTGACTGACCCAGTAGAAATAGAAAAATATCACCAATGAGCGCAAATGGAGATTTTGCTTAAATCTTCTGATTCTCTGATTATTTCCAAGAGAAAAAGACCCTAAAAAAAATCCCATGAGTCCCCACGAGATCAATAACTTTGGACACTGATTTGAATTTTCCAATCTAAAGTCTGCTCAATATAAACTCAAACAGGTCTCATCAAAGTCTCCAAAAACCAAATGATCTGAGCTGTCCTCCACATCTTCTCTATCAACTCTTTCTGTCAACAGTTGTTTTGTGCATGTTCGAGGATTCTGAGGAGAAACATCTAAACAAAGTTGATGTTGAAATTAGAACTCCAACTTTCCTGAGCTGTGAAAGAGCAATCTATGAGCAATTGAATTTTTGCTCAGAGATTTACTATGGGATTGGGTTTAGGAGCACTATAGGAGCAAAGACCATCTCAATGCATCTGCCTGCAGGTGCTTAGAAGGAATCATATAATATTTAACCTCTAATCTAGGAAGACAAATGACAGCATTTACTAACAGCGCTAGACCTGAAAGGACATTTCAGCAGCTCTAACTCAATACTGAGCTCATGGACACAAAGGAAATGGGACGTGGACGTATAGATCAGCGACAGAGACTTCGCTTAAGAATCGCACATATATCTTCAAGGATCCAATTACCCTGACATGTGTGTTCGTAATGCAGGACAGAAGGTCAAGACACACTGGCCTGCGTCCATTAATTCTGTTATGGCCGTCAGTGCGGAGAGTAGCCTTGGAGAAAACTTAGCCGTCTGTCTCAATTAACGCAAATGACAAAATGCAGAATTCAGATCCTATTTGTTGGGGTGTTGAATTTCATGGTTAAGCAAGTAGAGGTCAATTAGTAGCGCTTGCTAGGGCAAACACTTTTACTACTATTGCCCATACTTAAGGTGTGTTCTATGAACATTAATGATAGCTCAAGCCATGCGGTTGGTTTAGGAGAGGTTAATTTTACAAGCAATCAGACTTCCAATTTCCACTTGTTGGACAATAAAACATGTAAAAAAAAAAAATCTCTTACACCATGTCCTAACCAGATTTGATGCGAAGACGCAATCTTTCAAGTTTTGTCCTAACCAGAAACCCACTAGAACACCTTAACAACCACACAGCACACACTAGAAACCACAAACCCCATAGAAAAACAACATATAAATCTCACAGAACAGCCTAGAAACCTCACAGAGCACTATAGAAACCACATAAAAAACCTAGATACCCCCCAGAAAACATTAACAACCACATAGAACACACTAGAAACCCCCAAATGAACACACCATATAAACCACGCAGAGCACCCTAGTAACCCCCTAGAAAACATTAGCAACCACACAGAACACACTAGAAACCATAAAAGCATTAGAAACTCATTTGAACACCCTAGAACTCCCCCTAGAAACACCATTTCAATCATTCAAAATACCACATTAACTCCATAGAACAGTAGCAACTATTCAAAACACCCAAGAACAGAACCCGGATGACCCGGAACACCTATCAATCATAAACACCACAAAGAACACCATAGAAATCACAGAGAACACCCTAGCAACCACACAGAACACCACATAACCCCCCATAACATCCTAGCAACACCCTAGTGATGACCTAAAACACCTAGCAATCATAGACACCACATAGAACACCATAGAAATCCCAGAGAACACCCTAGCAACCACACAGAACACCACATAACCCCCCATAACATCCTAGCAACACCCTAGTGATGACCTAAAACACCTAGCAATCATAGACACCACATAGAACACCATAGAAATCCCAGAGAACACCCTAGCAACCACACAGAACACTATAGAATCCCCCTACAACATCTTAGCAACCCCCCAGAACTCCCTAGCAATACAAGACTGATGTTTTTCACTGATGACAATGCTTTTTCATCCATGCTTAATAACCTACCATCTAAGGTCAAGCAAATAAATTTGTTGTTTTATCAAGTAAAAGCTTTGTTGTAGATGTAAATTCAATTTCACAGGACACAACATACATTCTCACTGAATAAAGTGCACACAGGTCTTATGAAAGACACTCCAAACGAACAGCTGATAACTA
This sequence comes from Squalius cephalus, assembly GCF_949319135.1. Lineage (NCBI taxonomy): Eukaryota > Metazoa > Chordata > Actinopteri > Cypriniformes > Leuciscidae > Squalius > Squalius cephalus. Next base: position 24,215,611 of record NC_137144.1, read on the forward strand.
GGGCAAAGCAGTTTCTTGGCTGAAGGGCGGAAAAATAAAAGGCTTCGCGCTCCCTTGTTTAAGCACGATGAAAGACAAAAACCTTTTTATTAAAACATGTAGAGGGAAACTTTTCCCTGACACAAAACTTCTTCGAGAGACAGAGTCTTTATACTCTGATTAGGGTGACCGAATTCCTGCTCGGTCTCTCTCATTGTACGGCATGTAGCTTCAAACATTCATTTGCTTATGCATGCAAATCGCTCACATCCAGCCCCCAAAACCGTCTGTTGCAATACAAATTCCCTCAGATGTGCGGTTATAGGTCATCGCGTGTGGATCCGGTCTCCTGTCCCCGTGCGGCGGGCTCTTTCATCCATCACACGCGCTGTTAATCCGCCTGCTAATCCTGAAATTTGCGCAGGATCAAAGTGTTGCGGCTCGACATCACGCAATACCGGCGCAGCAGGGCTCAACACCAACCGGCTCAGCACCACTGCGGCCCACTCCATCAGGACATCGAGGCCCGACGGATAAACTCCTTTTAATTTACCTGACGACAGATACCGAATTAGCCCAGAGCAAACATGGTCTCAAAACACGTGAATAAATAATAACGAAACAACTAATGCACTAATGAAGCAAAAAAAACATCTGGAGGAATCCAAGCGGAGAGCCAGGAGTGTTAAATTATAACTGTACTGAAGAACAGAGGGGTTTACCTCCAGGAGAGAGACAGAGAGAGAGAAAAGAAGACTCATTAGCGTAGGTTTATTATTGCCTGAGAGAGATAATCCCGTTTTCTCCTCAGTCAGGCGAAGGAACAAAACCCCTTCAGCTCGGCGCTGCATCTCCAAACAGGCGTCTGCAGGAAAAACGGCCTTGTTAGATCTCGCAAGCCTTCAAGGCAAGTCCACACGTGTCTTTCACCTGCGCCACTGAAGATTACAGGACACCGTCGGGTTCAAGCTGTCAAATAAACACAAAGCCACGTCTCAAGCAGAAAGTGTGCGCGGACTCCAACACAGAATGGAGTTATTAGAGGTCTGCACAGGACTTGGACTTGTGCGTTAAAGGGCACCTATTATGCCCCTTTTTACAAAATGTAATATTGGTCTTGGGTGTCCCCAGAATGTATTTGTTATTAAGTTTTAGCACAAAATACCCCACAGTTAATTTATTATAACCATTTGAAAATGTCATTTTTGGGGCCTGTTTTAAAAGAGCTGTTTTGGTGTGTACCACCTTAAATGTAAATGAGCTGCATATCCCCGCCCTGCTGGACCCAGATGATGAAGAAACCTCGGCAGAAGAAACGCGAAATGAGAATGGACCAAGACGTCTCGGAATGGTTATTTGATACATTTATGTACTTACAAAGTTTTAATCGCGTCCCCTTTGCAATTATGGATGTGCAACACACACACACACACAGACAAATTGTGATAACGTTTTTTGAAACTACATACACACAAATACTGTGATAACGTTTGCTAAGTACAAACGAATTTATTTTTTTATTTTTTTTAAGTACAAACGAAATTATATTTATGCGAGGGGTGCTGTTGCGTCATGTTGACATTACTTGTCGTACAGGTGCTTATGTGGCAAATGTGAGAAGATGGCTATACAGAACCAGAAAACATATGCTGCAGGGAGATAGACGTTTATATACTGTCTATGGAGATAGAGCATGTATTAATTTATTTACATTTGTAATTGCTGCAAAAAATGATACGTGACATAAAACTGTCTGACGTTGTTTGTTGAGACATCCTATGATGACGGCAATAAATAGCTTTAGACGCATTTGTTGTTGAACTGGCTGACATCGATTGAAATGACTATTTGCTCAAAAATCATAAAATACACTTACTTCTTCTGGAGGTGATGTTGGATCGCGAACAGTAGGCAACGATCCACACTTGAGGATTAACTTTGACCCTCGTTCACTAAACAGTCAGTCAGAAAATGAATCTCGTATTTAGGAAGTTTAAGTGGCGCCTTTTCTTCATAAATAAAATCCATCCGCTGCGTTTTCAGTGGCTCTGATGTCAGTGAAGACTACTATATCCATTCTTACATCCCACAACAGAACACGTACATTTCTTAGGAGACATTACCGGCTGTCGTTGAAACAATGGCGATGGTGTACAGATCACCGGGGGCGGGGTAACCACAGTGTCAATCAAACCACGTCGGTGGGGCTTGCGCAATTCTACGTCACATTGCACCGAATCTGAGAACAGCTCATTCTGAGACAGTGCTTATGATTTATTGAGATTGTAAAAAAAACACTGGGTGGATTTTTATCATTCTAGGGTGGTTTTGCTCACACACTGCCAACACACATTTATGTTCAAACACCATGTAAAAGTGAATTTTGCATAATAGGTGCCCTTTAATAAAAGATGGATCATTTTTAGTTGTAGACTGATGGGTGGCAAACATGCACCAACATCATCTGAATGAAGGCAAAAACCACAAAATAAAGATAATAATAAAAAAATAAAAAAAAAATAATAATAAAAAAATAATAATAAATAAATAAAACATGATAATGAAATAATGGTATTTTTCTAGTCTGAATAAAGGTAAAAGACAACAATAATAATAATAATATTGATATAATGGTAAATACCAGGTTAATACCAAATTTACTCCAAAATAATACTAATAATACTACCGAAAAAAAGAAAGAAAAATACATTGGTAATTGACTAAAAGCAAAAGCAATAAATAAACAACTAACTAAATAAAAATAATAATAAAACACTTTCATTTTTCATTATTAATTTAAGTCCAAAGTCTGAAAAATAATAATAATAATAAAATAACATTAAATAATAATAATTATTATTATTATTATGATTATTATTATTATTATTAGATAAAAAAGTTTGTCAAGACAAACTTTGAAGTTGGCTTGAGAAAGCCTGACAAGAAAGTTTGAATAAGATTTAAATGTTTGAAGTTTGAATAAATAAATAAATAAATAAATAAATAAATAAATAAATAAATAAATAAATGGAAAAATAAATAATCTTCAAAAAAATATACTGAAATAATGGTAACTTTCTGTCTAAACAAAAACTGAAAAAAGTGAACATTTATATAAATATATGTAAATGCTAGTTAGGGTCAGGTCCTTATTAGTTTAAAACAAGGGGATGTTAGCATTGAACAGTATAGAACTAGATGAGTAATTAATGTTTGATTCGTTTTTTTAATCCATTTTCCCAGAGAATGATTGCTCGTCATCAACATTTAGGAGTCCACTATAGCATTCAGATGTTAGCTTCAAAGCCAACAGGCATGATTCCACGGTGCTTTTACCAAGAGAAAGACAGAATGACCCACAATTCTTTTCAAGAGAAAATGAAGAGCACAATAACTAAATGAAATGATGGGGCTGGATGTGGTCCTCACAGAGCCGAACAGGTCTGAAAGTGCGCAGTGAACTTCCTGTCACAGTCTCCATTGAATTTCCATATGAGTGATTATCCCGACCGGCTCTTCATTTATTTTCATTTGATGAAGCGCGCAAGCGGTTGGCCATGCCGGCCGGGCCAGCGCTGAGAGCCATTAACAGTCTGGCCTGAGGACCAGAGCGCACCTCTGCTGTGTGAGCGCTGCGCCCGTACACATTTGGGCTCATATGATGGGTTATTGTTCCTCTCAACACTGCTGCCAGCTGTTCCCACACACACACACACACACGTCTGCATGTCAGGATTGGATCCAGCACTTACTGGTCCTCTTTGCACCTTCTGGCGGAGGCGAGTGTCCGTTGGGAAACGCAGTGATTGTGTGTGGACGGCGGACACAGCTGGCCCAGGCCAAACAAGATTAAAAATGGAACGGTGGAGAGAAATTCTCCACCAATCCCATTCGATTATCCGTCCATCCTTTCATCCGTGCCTTTCTCTCTCCCTCCGATTCCTCATTTCTTTTCCCCTCATTTTTCAGTCACACCCTTCGAGCTGTTGTGACGCCACAGTGAATCTATTACACACCTTATTGTCTCTAATGAAGTAGCTTTGCATCCATTAAGTCGGTTGAAGCATGAAGCTTGATTCTTCTGCTACGGCTTCACAGAGAAGTGAGAGGAGCTGCTTTCATTTTTGGCCTTTTAGACTGATTTATTGATGGGGATGCAAAAGCCCCCCCCCCCCCCACAAAATGTAAAAATAGAAAAATAATAATAATTTTAAAAATGTAGTCCGAATAATGGCTAATAAAAGAATGAATGGATGGATGATGGTATTGTCCGGTCTGAATAAAGGCAAAAGCTCACACACACACACACACACACACACACACACACACACACACACACACACACACACACACACACACACACACACACACAAATAATAATGGTAATTTCCCAGTCTGAAAAAAAGGCAATATATACATGTATTTATATGTATATGTGCATATATATATAAATATAATATAATATAATATAATATAATATAATATAATATATATATATATAATATATACATACATACACACACACACACACACATACATATATACACACATACATATATATATATATATATATATATATATATATATATATATATATATATATATATATGTATGATGAGTTCAGATGCAAAAGCCTCTAAGTGCCATCTGAAATTTTCTTCTAAAATGAGCATTTTTTTTCAAGCTTGTATGTTTAAGTTCAGTAATTTCACTTTAATGACAATTAATAGGTTATTTTCATTGCCATTAAAGTGAAATAACTGAACATAAATATACAAGCTTGATAAAAATGATCATTCTAGAAGAAAATTTCAGATGGCACTTAGAGGCTTTTGCATCTGAAGCCTTCATATACATATATATGATATGTGTGTGTGTTCAAAATAACTTATTTTACATGACGAAAAAAAATCAAATGCCACTTATACTGTATAACTGTTAACACACGATTATTATGATGATAATTACACAATTTTCATTGCATACTGTAGGCAGTATAGAGAGTGACCGGACACAGTACACACTACTATTCCATTCCAAATACAGCAGCAGGAGATAGAGAGAGAGAAAGAGCAAGCGTTTTTGTTTGGCTTGTGAAATCAGGGTCAAAGGTCAGAGACAAGTAGTGACTGAGCTCTGAATGTGTGTGTGTGTATGTGTGTAGACTCTTCCGAACATCAGAGCGTGTCTGTAACACTTGTGTGCTTTGAATTGGCCATCAGCATCTTCAGGCAGAATGTCAACACGACGAGAGCGGGAGAAA
>NC_137144.1:24225852-24268352 GCF_949319135.1 Squalius cephalus
GCTAGTAACTTTGGAAAACCACTAGCCACAGTGGCTGGTAAACAAAAAAGTTCATGTTGTCAAGCGCTGGTGTCGACACAATTATATAAACATTCCCATTATAATCAATGAAGTCATCTACACTGCATGCTGGTTATTTAATCACACTTTTGGTAATCTTGATTTCCCACATCTTGTGTGCTTTTTCTGGGTGAGACTCAGTGAACTGTGGCGCTAATAGAGTAAGACGAACATGCAGTCAAGCACAGAAGATCAACAGCCAAGGTCAGGATTTTTAATTATATATCGTACACCCCCAGAACACTGGGAATATTGACGTGTGTCGTGTGAGATCATTCTGTGATACTTTTGTGTTAAAAGGTTTGATGCTGGTTGCTATTCACTACCATTAAATGGGTGCGCGAAAAAAAAAAACTCCTTTTGTGGTCTATAAAAGAAAGAAGGGCATATGGCATTAGAACAACACCAGGGTGAGTAAATTATGACTTGATTTTCATTTTAGCGTGAACTATCCCTTTAATGCAGTGTGGTTGAACTGAGGAGGTGTTTTGCATTGTAAAAGCTCGAGTTTCAATAGTCTTTCCAATCTCAACTAGCAAAAAAGTATCCTGTCTTTCATGATACGTCCCTTTTAAAGGAAAAGGAGACTTAGGCATGCGATACAAAACAGTGGACTTTCACAGCTGAAATAAGGCCATCTGAGACACCTGAGAACTCCCTTTATTTTGCTGGCATTGGTTTAAATAAGTGGCAGAATTTCCCACATGACTAAACAGATATGATCACACACATCCACGTTATCCTTTCATATCTCGCCAATAAGGAAATGTTGTAGGGCTCAGGCGGGATTGGGCAACATCAAAGCCAGGCTTTAGCCGACACGCTACTGTTAAAATCTCTCTCGCCGGCTATCGACGCTCAAGCTCGGCTCAGATAACCACCGCCTGTCAGTCGCTTGCTCTCATTTATCTCCACAGCCTTCTGCTGATAATTACAGCCACCCTGAACACACACACACACACACACACACACACACACGGCGTGATTATCACCTGTGGCATCAGCCGGCTCATCCAAGCTCGGGGTCTGTCCCCGGTCCACTTCCAAAATCATCAGACAAGCACTCTAAGCTTCGGGGTGAGCGCCACAGACGAGGCCAAGCTGCACAAACATTCATTTTCGATTCGCCGGAGAAGGTCCAAATGGAAACTGATGATTCAATCCCTAAATGGAGTTCTAGATGTAGTTGACTTGCGTTATCTGTGTGTCTTGCTCTACTAAGTAAAGCCAATTTCTCCGCTCCTCTGGAGTCATGAGGAGATGTCTGAGTGACGGAGCAAACAGAGACCATGCACACGCGTCTAGGTGATTCTTCAGCTTTGGTTACAGGGGAATGAGATTTCAGCATTATTTATATGATATGAAGGTGAAAAACGTTCATCCTTTGGTAACGAAGTACTTAGCAAATGTGTCTTATGTACAAGTCTTATTGTTTTATGTTTTTCTAAGACCCAGACAGAAAAAAAAAATCTGAACATATTAAATGTAATTTTGTTATATTGTAATTTTATATAAAATTTGAAATGTGTAAATAAAATGTAAATAATATGTAAATAAAATGTAATTTTATATATTATATATAAATGTAATTTTACATATATATTTTATTTATTTTTTTCTGTTTAATTTAATATAAAACATACTATATAATATATATATATTATAAAATGATTAAATTAAACATAGTATGTTACGTAATATATATATGTATATGTTATGAAAAAATAAAATGTATAAATAATGTAATTTATATATAATTGTATTACTTTTTGTTTTTCACATACAATGACAAAAATAAAAATTAAGTACATTTCTCAAATGCAATTTTTAAAATGATTTTATATAAAAACTGTTAGACTTAATATAATGAAAAACTATATTTAATTGTTTAATTTAATATAATTAATATATTATATTATAAAAATATTACTTTTAATATAATTAAATATTACATGTAATTATGTGCATTTAGAATACATAAAATGATAGCTATAAAATTAGTCTTAGCAACACATTAGAATCTGTTTTAAAAATTTAATTTGTTTTAAAGGAGAACTCCGGTCAATTTTAACATTGAGCTCATTTTTTTGTAAATTTGGAGTGCTGTCAGTACAGAGAACAACGACAAAAATCGGTGTTGCCTACACCGTGTTATCCTCTTTTTAAAATTTGCACCCTGTTGACTTCAATGGGGCAAGTTTTAAACCTGCTTTTAGCCTCTTAACATCCTTGATGTGTCATTACAAGTGCACAGCCAATGTGAGTGATTCCTTCAGAGTGAACACGGTGAATCTGACTGCAGTAGATGTGAAAGATATGAATAAAAATGATGTTATTTCAGCCAGCGCACATACCTGTATTTACATCCTGTTTTCCGTCGAAGTCCACAGTAGTCGATTGTCGAGTTCGGGCGCATGATCGTACGTACTAAACCTATGCGCGTGAACTCGACAATCGATTACTGTGGGCTTCGACCGAAAACAGGATGTAAATACAGGTATGTGCGTTCTCCTTTAAAAATGTTTAGAATGTCATTTACACTGAGATGTCATTTAAGTGAGATGCAATAGAAAATAACACTGTTGGAAACGACATTTCAGAAAATAATAATAATAATAATAATAATAATAAATGTGTGTAATACATATTTTATAATTCACAAAAGGACAGACTTCTGTGATGCATGTCAACAATTTGACATTGTTAGAAGATAGTAAACCAGGAAGAGTGCAATAAATGTGTTTTACAAGAGTTTACTTTCTAAAGGTCCACAGGGACAAAAAGTGCCCATAGTTGAAGAAACACCTGTCTAAGAGTTTACTGGGAAACCGTTCACATGAGACTCCTCACTGATGCTAAATGAAGCTCTGCTAATGGAATCTCCCTTGGCGTCTCTGCCACTTGTTTTAAAAGCGACCGATAAATATTCAAACTCATCTTCCCACCGCCATCAATTAAACACAGGACAGTTTTGGGAATAATTCTGGTTTGGATCCAGTGAGATCGTCCTGAAGTTTTCAAGGATGATGCATCATGTGGCAGATAGGGGGCATCGCTCTGACAATGTGATTGATGTTACAGCGACTGCTTTTAAGAGACGCACTGTAAAGGAGTCACACAACAATGACAAGTCTTTCATTTTATCACCTCCTATCTTTACAGATACATTTGTAGTTATTTTTTTGACATTGAACAAAAAAAAAAAAATTGAATTTTTGAAGACATAAAATCATTTTTAAAAATGATAATTGAACAGCATAATTGAACGTGTTCATCATGCAAAGCTATTTATGCTTATATATGTGTATATAAAATATATTTTCAATATATTTGTTAACATATTTAAAATGATTTATTCTTAATTTTCTAATACTTTTTATTATTCCTATTATTATTTATTTGTATTATTATTCCGACATTTTAGTATTAATTTAATTTTAAATATTTAATAAAAATAATATATTATTTATTTATTTATATATGTGTTACATATGTGTTAATTTATATATTTATATATGTTATAGAAATGTATTTTCTTTTACCCCACAGTTTTAATCGTATATTATCAGTACATTTAGATACATGTAAAAAAAAAAATCTTCTGTATTGTGCCGCAGACAAGTGTGGAATAACAAGAGAACGGCTGTGTGTAAATAATGACATGAATTTTTCATTTTGGGTGAACTGTTCCTTTAAGCAGGGAAAAAAAAAATCAACCAAAGCTGTAGTGGAGATATTAATAATCCCAAACAGAGTAGGAAGACACTTACTTCCAAGGCGAAAATTGCTTTAATTGATGCTTGACATAAGAGTGAGGTGTCTGTCTGTTCAACTTCCACAGCACTGAAAGAGAGAAAGAGAAAGAGAGAGAGAGAGAGAGAGAGAGAGAGAGAGAGAGAGAGAGAGAGAGAGAGAGAGAGAGAGAGAGAGAGAGAGAGAGAGAGAGAAAATCAGGTGTGTGAAACACATTCAGATAAATCACACGGCTCCTATAATCTTCTCTCTCATTCAACTCGTCATTCTCTCTTCCATAGACCTGTTTAATCTGTAATGGAGCCTGGTTAGGGAGAGAATCAATGTAAGTACCCTTATTAGGGGATTTCAGAGGCGTAAATAAGTTAGAGTGAGGGAGGGGTGGAGGACATGACATGTTAATGTGCAGTGTGGAGACCAGACGGTCGAGGTTTCTCCGGCGGGGCTTAGCATTAGCTAGCATCACAGAAACACTTAGACGAGGGTGTCGTCGTACCCCACAAGACTTGTGACGGAGTTCACTGGAATCACACATATGTTTGATTGACAGGCTGTAGTATATATTTGTAGTTAAAGCCTAAAATTTAGCAGGCTAAAGAACACTTACACAAGGAAATTCTGCCCATGGTTTAAAAGTACCACAGCAACAACAACTAGCCTAACTAATATAAACAAATTAGCAATTACGCAAAGAAATAGATGTGACTGAAATAAAGATGTTCAGGTATTCAGATGCAGAAACTGGAATCAAATGTAAAATAACACTTCACTTTATAAATAAAATATACATTACAAATATAGTTACAAAAGTTATTCAGCCAAGAACAGCGAGTGAATTTTCTCGTTGTCTTTTGTTGTTTGATTAACGTTAGTATAGAGACGGCAGCAGGAATTTTAGGCTGCTGTCCCTTTAAGAGCTGCACAGATCCAATATACTGTTACACAACTTGCGTTTTCTTTCTCAACTGTTTACGTTCGCTTAAGACATAACCGACTGTTATTACGAGGATATTTGTGTCGTCTTTTTGTGTGTATTTTAAGTGCAAAAAGACACGGAAATTCAATTACTATATGAGAGAGAGAGAGAGAGAGAGAGAGAGAGAGAGAGAGAGAGAGAGAGAGAGAGAGAGAGAGAGAGAGAGAGAGAGAGAGAGAAATATACTGCAAGTATTGAAAAAAAAAAGAAGCTTTTTATTAGAGCATCTCCATATTACCATAGCGAAATGCTAATGCTAACATCAATTGTGAGCCTCCCATGTGATATTTCCATGACAAAACATTTGCTCCCTAGCCTCCAAATTGGTCACTTAAAGGCAGCATTTCACTTATCAGGCAGTTGTCTATGTACTGTAGCTCACTAGGGTTTGAAACTAAATTACCTAAATAACTAAATTAATAAAAAGTATAAATGGTCTTTGCAGGAACTAAATTCGCTAATTGCTTTTCTCGCTAAATGCACTTGTTTCTTCTGCTGGTCACGCAACACCACTTTAATTACTCACACCAAAGCCTAATTAGCAGTATTTGTGCAACCAGAGGCGAACACAACCTCCATTAGAGCAAAATCAAAGCTCAAACACTTTGCTAGACGTGGGGGTTCGTTGCTATGTTGAGCCGCTAGCGTCACGCGGCGTTTGCGCTACAACTTTGTCTGGATGTAATCAGTTTTAGCTGAAGTTTTAGCTCAAAGCTCCGATGAAATATAAGATCTAATTAAGAAGTGAGCCGAACTGCTGATGCAGGACAAGTTATAACCTTTCATATCCTGATGAATATGGATTTCGGGGCACGGAGGAGGCCAGCGTTGGATCAGCATACGTACGGAGAAGCCTTTATAAATATCAGCCGTGACCAGTGCACACAACCTCAGAGCGAGAACCCCCGGTCCAGGGCTCAGTGAAGAGAATGAGGTGCGAGAGACAGTAGAATTTAATAAACGCGAGTGATTTAGTGCACATTCAACATGTGCGCGCCATTCTGTTGCCTATGGAAACCACCTGAGAGCGCTGACACATTTGAGCCTCATGTATTTGATAACCATCTGCTCTGATATTCTAGAAGAGTTTGTGTATGAAATATCAGGAGAGAAATATCCCTTAACATTCCAACTGATATATAATAATACGAAATAATATAATAACATATAATTAATTATATTAAATTATACTATAAGACACTCATATTTCAATAATAAAAACTGTCTATACTGTATGTGTATACATACATACATACATATGCAAGCAAAAAAATATATATATATAATTTAAAAAAAATAAAATAATATAGCCTATATAATATTCTATATAATAATAGTAATAAAGATAATATAATGTATAATTATTATGATTATATAAAAATTTTATGCAAATTTAATAGAACTAATATAATTTAATACATTTTGATTATATATATATATTCTGTATTATAATAATTATAATAATAATACTACTAATAATAATAATAATGATAAATATAATAAAATCAATTATACATTATTATTTCACATTATGTAAATCAATTATAACATTAATATAATTTAACACACATGGATATATATATATATATATATATATATATATATATATATATATATATATATATACTCAATACATTTATAAATAAATTATACAATTTAGAATTACAGACACACACACACATATACACACATACATACACACATATATATACAGTGCTATGCATAAGTTTAGACACCCATGCTAAAGTTGACTAAAAAGAGGAATAAAAAATCATCTTTTGGAAATTGAACTTAATGCCTTAATTTAAAAAATTTGGAAAAATCCAACCTTTAAGGACACCAATTTTCATTGTGAATGAATAATGTATCGTAAATAAATAAATGTTCTTCCTTAAAATACAGGGTGCATAAGTTTGGACACCCCTATGTTAAATTCCCATAGAGGCAGACAGATATATATATATATATATATATTAGTATTTTAGATTATGTAAATTAAATAATATATATAATTTTACACATATACACACATATATACATATACACTTTATAGATATTTTATATATTTTATTCACACACAAGACACTTTTCAAAACCACAATACTAATAATATTAATCATAATAATAATAATATATTTTATTATTTCATATTATATAAACCAGCAACTCCCTGACTCTTACAAGTATAATAAATATTGCTATGAATCATGGGTATTGTTCAGTCCAGATCATGAGCTCCAGAGAGATTTAGAGCTCTTCGGGAAAATAAATGTTTATCAGGTATAACAATGAGATTAAAAAAAATGGTTTTCTGTGCATCAAACTGATCTTTTCAGCACAAACCCATACAGAAGAGTAAACTAAACCGTATCTGAGTCGAGCACAATGTCCTGACAAAACAAGCCTAAACTGGCACGTCCTGCTGCAAAGTTTCCAATTATGGGGATGAAAAATGGCTGGAGCTGATTGTGCCGTGATCGATCGTAAGCTGTAAATCTTCTGACCTACATACAGTAATGTAATGGGGTTAACAGATCCACTTTCCCCCAACTACACTAGATTCAACGCTCAACCATCTCTCCAACCGTGATTGCTTGGGTAGAATAAAAATATAAATATATATACAAAGATTAAACCTAATTTTTGCTGCAATATAAAAATGTCAAGGTATTAAGCCTTGTTCTTTCTTGTGCTACGTCTAAATCTAACAACACTGAATGAGGTTTATACTTGAAACAAGAATCAGGAATGTTGCCTAAAGGGCGAGAAAAGTAAATTTAATTCAAAATACATTTTCCAAAAATTGCTTTTACACCAAACAAACAAACAAAACGGTCTGATGTGAAAGAGCCCTCAGGGAATAAAAGCGTGAAGTATACAGATTTGAGACTTGATGGACGAGCGAGCGACGACACGTTCAGTTGACGGCGCGCATGTCGACAGTCTCCAGAGACAGCAAACACCGCACAAACTGAAAACACAGAGGGTGAACGCAAACAATTCTAGCGTTATTATTTATTTATTGTTAATTCAACCCTGCCAAACCAGATAAGCATGTTTCTCTGTGATCCAGACGCTCGGCGGGCTTATCTCATTAACATTTGAGTTACGCTTAAACCCTCTCCAGAATTAAACTTCTAAAAACACCTGTTTCTGAACCTGTGAAAAACACATTCAAGTGTTTCAAGTTTTCAGGGCAACCGAGACCCCCATGTCTCTCTCTGTCTCTCTCTCTCTCTCTCTCTCTCTCTCTCCTGCAACAGATCCCTCAATAAATACAGCACAATTCTCTCCTGCTGCGTTTCCTCAAAGATAAAACACGTGTTTATACCATCTCTGAATGTCATTATAAAGCCTGCGATACAATGGCAAATGCCGAGGGATTCTGCACAAAGTTGTGGAAGTTCTCTCAAAGATTTTCCATTTTCCTCCGTGCTTGGAGAAACCGTGGCATGGGGGACCGGGATCATCTCCTGAGAAACCACTGTAGTCGCGCTGCCATTCAAAATTCATGCGTGCCGAAGCGAACGCATGGCTTGATTTATAGAAGTTTAACTGCGGTTTTAGCATATGGAAATCAGAAAGATTCACATAAACGCGCAGGGCTCCCTCAGGAACGCACCAGTTTTTCCTGTTTGCTTTTCTCTAAAGATTCCTGGCTCCGACCCAGATAAACCGGATATCTTGTTCACCCCCCACGACTGGCAGCCTGGGACAGAGAACGCTGGGAATGGGTGCCAGTGGTGAACAACAAAACAGAACGAGAGAAGACGGAAATAACTGAAATTTGATTACTTTGTGGAGAAGCAACAAGCAGTGTTGGGTAAGTGACGCAAGTTATGTAATCAGATTACTTTTTTCAAGTTTACTTAAAATATATCAGTTCTGTGAACTTGAAAGAAAAAGAAAGTGCTAAATACTCATAAAAGTTCATTTGACTGAACTAATTAGTTTAATTTAAGTTTGTCCTACTCAAACCAATTCATTATTTTGAGCGTTAGGGTTTACAGTGTACTAATAAACAGCCAACATATGCATGCTAATAAGCAACTAGTTAATAGTGAGAATTGGACCCTAAACTAAAGTGTTCCCTAATTGTATATTTCAAGTTGCCTACAATTTGCATTTACAAACACTAGTAAAGCCAAATTTACAACAACCCAAAAGTAAAACAGTGCGATTCTAAAAAGTAATGAAGTTCCTCAATAACATAACGCTAATGTTGAAAGTAAAGTTAAAAGTAAAATATGGTCACTCTGACAAACACTGTACTCGATCCAAACACTGTACAACATGAAGAAAGGGTCTTTCCCCAACACTTGATTCAAATAAACAGTGATTACAGTGAAAATGGACGTGCGTTCAGAAGCACAACACTCGTGCCGTCCACGTGAATGGGCTAGAGAAAAGCAAGCAGTCGGCTTAGTGAAATTTTGTCTCAAAGATGCTTATGAAGCGTTCTGAAGGAGGCTGACAGCGGCAGATTTTAAATCCTCATCTCACAGTGAGTGAAAAGGCTACATCTGGTTTATTCCTGCACGCAAAACGCTGGCGAATGAGGAGGATGGGGGTAATCTCTACAATACTGAGTAACACTCATTAAACCAGGAGAATGAGTTAGGAAGGAGAGTTTGCGGAGGATGGGAGGCTGATCTTTCTGAGCAGTGTGTGTTGCGGGAAGTTCTTTATCTGGGAAAAATGACCGCAGAAACTGTGCCGCCCATCTACGCGAAAGTTTGAAACGCACGCTGTGTTTGTGAGTTCAGTGGGAGTTTGTAATGTTGGCGAGAGCTCTGGGGTTCAGAGACAAACAGAAGGGCACGCAAGAGCTTTGATCATCTCACAGCTCCAAAATACACAAACACTAAACTAAGAGTCGCATCCCATGGAGAGCGCAATGTATTAAAACAAAACTGTGGCCAAAAATGAGAGTATCTGCGTGTTTCGTTCATTTTGAGTATACCTACGGGGAACACTGGAACTGGGTCAAATGCAAATGCAAAAAAAAAACCTTGGATTAAAAGAAAGAACTTCTTACAAATATACCACGCAAATAAATAATTCTCAAAAATAGAATGCAAGTCGACATGAAACGGCATTAACAACCCATTTTACTCGCATATTGTCACGCATTTTAAGTAACACGGGAATGTCAATAATTATTAAATGAAAAATTATTTCTAGTGACATCAAAAAGAAAAGTCAAAGCTTACAATGACAAACTTCTTTGGAATAATGCACACTGATGAATTATTACCAATAGATCAGAATAAATATTAAGAATTCTGAAAAAAATTATAAAAAAATATAGGCTATAGCTTAAAATAAGATTATATTTTGCTTAAATTTGCATGATGTTTATATTGTAATTATATATTCATTGAGAAAAAAATATAGCAATGTTAAAAATGTTTATATGGGTTTTTTTGAGCAAATGTTGCATGAATTAAATATGTTTTGAGAAATTGTTAAAATTGCTAAAATGAAAGAATTATGAATTAAAAAATAATGTTTTTGTTGATTTTATATATCAACAAAAACATTATTTTATATATCTCAAGTGTGATAATGTTTATTTGTATTTCTGAGCAAATATTGCATAAAATGAGAGATTGAAAATACTACTAACATTGGAAAAAAGTAAATGAGTAAATATTGCTTTGACCTTTTGCTGACATTCGAAAAGAAAGTAAACAGTCAATTTTTATTTCATGTTGACTAAAAGGAAAGCATCACATGAGTCTTTGTACCGTTCATTCTCATAATCATCATTAATGTCTTCATTCCCTCTATCATGTGATTGTCATCCCTTCACATTGGCCTTTTCTTAATGCATTATTACACATGCTTTTGGTAATCATAGTTTTATCAAGGTTAGGCATTAAAATACAAACAGAAAGGCTCCTGTCCAATCACGCGCTGCGGAGGAGTGGAGCTCATGCACTTCCTGTCGTTCTGCCGCCCACTAATCTGCTGTCATGTGTGCGACTGCAAAACACGTTACGCTGAATAAATCCACATTATTTCACTAGCGGATTTAGATTTGGAAAGATGGAGTGTTGCGCTTTAATATCTTAACCTCTCTTTAATATCTCAATTTGTTCTCCGAGACGCCAGTGAGAAAACAGAGAGCTGCTTTATTTCCTGATGTGCAAATGTTGAATGAGTTCATTCAGTGAAGTATTCATCACACTGATTCAAAGAGATGATTCATTAAAACGACCAGCTCAAAAGAGTCATGTTATTCGGACTGTACTAGCACGGTGGAGGAGAGTCGTAACTGTAAAATAACTTTAACGCACAACCTTATTTCTTTTAAACAATGTATATTGTACTCGATAAAAAAAAAAAAAAAAAAAAACATAAATTATATATATATATATATATATACACACACAGTATATATATATATATATATATATATACACACACAGTATATATATATGTATATATATATATACACACACACACAATATATATATATTTTTTAATAGAGTACTTTAATCGAGGAATCGTGACAGCCCTAATATATACTGTATAAACAGTTCTGTAAAATGTTTATATTACACAATATTACTGATTTTACTTTTTTTTAGGTTTACTTAGGTTTTACGCCACACATATACCTGTGCCTCAATATGTTTATGCACATTTTTTAAATGTATTAAGTTTTTTTTTCCATCACGCATTTTTTATGCAACATCTTAAAATTTAATAAATCGAATAAAATATGAATGGAAAGAATGGAAACCCAACCTTCATGTTATTCTGGATTATTTTTCAGTACAGTTTAAAAGTCTGTACAAAGCCCTGGTTTAGAGTTTCCTAAGATTTTATTTATTTTGAGAAATATGCAAGGCAAGGCAAGGCAAGTTTATTTATATAGCACATTTCATACACAATGGCAATTCAAAGTGCTTTACATAGAAGAAATTACAATAATAAAAAGAAATAAGAATAATTAAAACAGTTTAGAAAAATTAAATAAAATACAGTACAGTACAAACAGTCGGACGAACAGCGCCACAGTGCTCATTCAGTAAATGCATAGCTAAACAGAAGTGTTTTGAGTCTGGATTTGAATGTGAGGAGCACATCTGATCTCCTCTGGAAGCTGGTTCCAGCTGTGGCTGGCATAATAGCTAAAAGCAGGCTCGCCATGCAGTTTAAAAATCAAGCCAATCCAACAAGAAATCATTTAAATGTTTAGAAGAACATCTCTGTGAGGATCTCTAACCCATAAACAGCAAAACCCTCCACCCAGACTCTAAGGTCTCCATAAAATGATTCAGTGCCTCTGCTACTGTATCTGTTCCACTATCCCTGATAAAACCAGCACTTTTCCACCTGAGTGATCTGATCTCAGCCTGTGGAAGAAGCTCTCGCCACCATCCTGCACACCTCCTCAGCTTCAGCACATTCAGATTCAGCTGGAGCTCCATCACCCCGCTAACATCTGAACTCCCTGTTTTCTGTGCGTGTGTGTTTCTGACAGCGCAGACGACAGCTCTGCTTCAACAGGGAGCTGAACTCATCCTTTGGAGAGAAGAGCGTGAGTCTCTGGAGGAGCGGAGCATCACTTTCCTGTCAGAGACGCCTGTGGGCCGCCGTCGTGGA
The DNA here is from genome assembly GCF_949319135.1 of Squalius cephalus. Classification (NCBI taxonomy): domain Eukaryota; kingdom Metazoa; phylum Chordata; class Actinopteri; order Cypriniformes; family Leuciscidae; genus Squalius; species Squalius cephalus. The sequence continues at coordinate 24,238,259 of NC_137144.1, forward strand.
GGCGTAGCGAGAGATAACGCAAGACAAGCAACTTACAGCGGCCCTCGGAGCCTGCAGCGCACAAACACCAGATGAGAAGCTGTGCTGAGGGCTCTATCCTGAACGACATCACTTCCTGTGTGTACTCGCGGCGGCCACAAAACGTGTCCAGGCTGGTGCACGCTGGGAGCAATTCTGTTTTTGTCCCCACTTATAATATCAGACAAGTGTTCAATTATAATCAGTTATGATTATTAATACATGAGCATTTACACCCCTTCAGAATCTAGAGGTTTTTTTCCTTGACAGCGAATGTTTCATTTAACAGAATTTCACAGATAATTAATTAATTTAAATGTACTGAACTTCATATCAATGTAATATATATATATATATATATATATATATTACATTGATATGAAGTTATACGTATGTAAGATATACATATACACACACACACATACATATATGAAATTATTATTAATACATTATTTCATAAATAAATTAAAAACATATTTCTACCATGCTTTTAATTTATTTCAAATGTTTTTGCATTTAAATAAATTGTTTTCTGTTTACTATACACTGTATGCATGCATGTATGTATGTATTATTACAAATTATATACATACATAGCATAATTGCCTAAGTCATTTTTTTTTTCAATATAACTTAGGCAATTATGCTATGAGGCTAACGATATATACATATACATATATATTTACATATAAATATACACATACATATATACACACACACACACTATATACACACACACAGTGTGTGTATATATATATATATATATATAAAAAAAAAAAAAAAATAAAAAAAAGGTTTCGATACTGTACCTTTAAGACTTCTATAGTAAATGACCTATGATTAAGTTAAATATTTCACCTAGAAAATGTAACTTGCCTAACATAATCCATTTTTTTATCAATTAGTATGTCGCCCATTCACTTTCCTTTGAATACCAACAGAAAACACCATGTAAATAACATGGTATATGAACACGGTAATCATTCAGTAGCACGGCAAACCCTCATAAAAGTGTTATCATCAGATACCATCACTGTACCGAGATACTTTTTTTAAAAAGTGAATTATAAAGTGACAATCTGATTACCATCACTGTAACATGGCACCACCATGAATATGTTTGTAAAAGAACGCTAACATCCAATCTGATCCAATCTTTCCACAAACAGGATGTTTGTCTGTCAGTTCTTTGGATATGCTGTCACCTATAATGATTCGTTTTCAACCTCTCATTCGGGCGTCTGTGCCTTTTACTGCCCATGTCTAGAAGAACTGTCAAAGTTAGAGAATGACAGGACCATCTCTCCAGCTGTCAATCAAACAGAAACCCATTTCCCCCGCCACGGCTTCCTCTGCTATTTCACAACGCTGGAATCATCGCACCAAATTGTTCTGCCAAAACAACTGTTGTTCCAAGCCCTCGCTCCTATATACACTCCATACATGTGTCATATCTTTCATATTCATCTCCGATTGGGGCTCCTGTCAGGCTCTCTGTCATTTGCAGCAGACTGCTTTTCTTTGTGTGTTTGTGTGCTTGCTTGTGCATACACAAGCCTGCAGATGTTGAAAGACTTCCGCACAGTCAGAGATGAGATCTCAAATCACATCAAACAACAGTACGTCTTTCAGTTCCTCGTCTCCAGGTGACTTTATTCAGCGCATGTGACTGGAGAACCACCAAAGTCAACATTAAACGGCATTCATAACCAATTTCACTGATATAATGCGTCATTCAGAGTGGATGTTAAGTCATTTTTGTGCTAAACAAGAGCACAAATGTGCATTAAGAAGGTAAATGGAGTCCATTTTGATTTCATGTTGACTTTAAAGCTTTCTCAGCCATGAAAAGACGAGCGCAAACAGCACAGAGTTGACTAGAGAGCAATATTAATCTCAGAGCACTGCTGTCTCTATTAAAGTTAATGTACGTTTAACAGTTTCATATTTCGGTCACAGAAACAGCGTCTCTAATGATCCGCGACGCACTACACAAGCAGCTAACAGCGCACAAACATGAAGAGATAGCGAGCGAGAGATGACCGAATGAAAATGAAGCGAGTTTTTCTGCAAAGTCAGAGTGGGAGTTTATCTTAAAGAGACAGTTCACCCAAAAACAACATCATTCTTTCTTTAGTTGAAAATCAGAGTCATTTTAAAGGCTTCAAAATTACAATAAAGTAGTTACATAACATAAGTGAAATAAGACTTTAAGACTAATTCCAATCTGAATGATTCATTCGTGAACTCGATGATTCGTTATCGATTCGTTGACTCGCTTTGCTCAATGGTCTTTTGATCGCACATTTAAAGACTTGCATTGCTCCTTTTGTGTTTCACAGAGCAGTCATGCAGGTCATGGAGTAAATAACGACAGAATCCGCTCTATTCGGTGAAATAAACTCTCTGCTCCAGATGGCACACATTCACGTCGTGTACACCAACAATCACTGCAATAATTCACCGTATCTACCCTGTCACGAGAAATCTGGCATCAGCAGCATAATGATTTTCTCTTTATCTCGCCATCCATTTGAATCATACTGTCATTCTCTCTTTCACCACCCACAGCTGATGGTTTAATCATGAAAGAGAGAGAGAGAGAGAGATGGAGCTCTTTATCAGGAGCCCGTGTGGATTATGTGAGATCTTTACCTTCGAGTCCCTGGACTTTACATAACGGCTGACATTGTTTGCACAGAAGGGAAGACATCAACGGGATTATCACTAATTCAAGATGCTGAAAATCACCAATAACCCCTGGGTTGGGGTGAAGCGAAAATGACGCTGATGAGTTGCGAGTTTGAATCAAATGTGATGGGGGAGAAATAATGAGCAGCACAAATACACTGTAAAAAATGATCGTCATTTTAACGGTAAAAGACTGTAAAAATGCTACAGTGAAAAACTGTTAATTGGTTAACAGAAAGTTTCCGTACTATATACGGTAAATAACTGTGATAGATCTAATGGTACATTTAATGTAATTTTACTGTAAAATACCGTTAAATTTACAGTTTTTGAAAGTGAAAAAGAACAACTCATTGTATAATTTACAGTGAAAAACCGTAAATTGTCATTCCCACAATTCTCTGTGTGAAACTTCACATTTGATGTATTTTTGTTGAAATAACTATGTTTCTTCATAGTTTTCTTAGCTTTTTTCTAATCAGTTATGTACATAGGGTTTTATGTTACATTTAATGTTGTTAAATTAATGTTTATTGCATTTTTAAAATTGCATGTGTTACCATGATGGTGTTTAATGTTTGTGTGAATGACACTGTGCAGCTTCTATATTTTAGTATTAACTTTCTTGTGGAAGAGCTGCTTGTGATGAGCTTTGATTGATCATGTGAGTCTCATCACTGCTGTGATTGGTGGTTATTAGTGCATTACAATGGTACAAAACAGATATTAATACTTTAATAGGATGGTAAATTCACGTTATATCAGATAATAAAATACGGTTTATTACTGTAAAATTTAAGTTAAGTCTGTAAAACCAATAACGTTGCTACTGTATTTTTGACGGTAAAGCTCTGCCAACCACAGTTGCCGTTTTTTTACCGTAAAAATCACGGTTTAATTTTTACAGTGTACAATAGAAGTAAAAAATAAATAAACAGGCATGCCATATTTCTGTGGAATTGTTCACAACAACAAACATACAACACGGCCAGTGTATTTATGTATGCATGTTTTCTTTTTACAAATGTATGATTCTAATCATTTGATTATTCATGTGTTAATGTATATATATCTCTTCTTGAGGGTCCTGGAGCGAGAGACCTCTGCTCTCCTCAGCATCTGTGTTCAATCCCACGGCTGAGAGCAGCAGATGTGTGTCGGCGGGAGGAGATGCTCGGATACTGTTTAAACACAGACACGTGAGACGCTCCGTCTCGCAGAATCATTGAGCAGACGTCACACACATCTGCCCATCAGGACGCGTCTCGACACCACTAAACTAAATTAAAGTGTATCGCCACTTGTTTGGCCAACAAGACTCCGCACCAGCCAAATAAACAGTCAAAAGGGGAGTTTGGAGGGTTTCTAAGCCTTCTGGGTGAATAATTCACAACCCTTCAGAGTCACAGAGGAAATAAACTGATGTTCATACAGCTAGAGCACTTATGAGGTCACATGCTCACTGCATACATCGACTGACACGAGTCTCCAAGCGACTTCTGTTCTGGCACTTGCCAGATGTCATGCAGGAGAACTTTGTCATTAATATCAGTTTTTATTTGCAGGTTTTTAACCTATGCAGTGCCACTTTTGAAAGTTTTTTTCATCACCACATCAAGACGTCTTATCATGCAAAATACTTCTTGAATGTATTCAGTGTTTTTCCTCATTTAGAATAAGGTATTTTCACCAAATATCCTGTGTTGGAATTGATTTGTTAATAATGTGATGTGATAAAATATGTATTTTGCTTAATGTTTTTCATAATTCAAATATTTAATTGGACCAACAACACGGTTTGGTGAGCTACATTTTCCATTAGCTCAATATATTATTTCTGACTGTTGCCACAATTGATCAAATTCAATTAACAGAAATTCAATTGAAAAATATAGATGTGGCCAGTCACTAGAAAATTTTGAGTTGGAGGAGTCTGAAATCATGTTGTTTGAATATGTCAATGCATACTGAACCGTTTCAAATTTTAATATGACGCTGTCCGTCCAAGTTTGGTGCACGACACTGTAACAAAAAATGATTTTTTTTTTTGTAGTTGCAAGTAAAACAAAGTTTAATCTTGTAAAACACACTCCGCAGTAATCCATTTCAGTCTTTCCGTTTCAAAATCTCACATTTAATTAAACGTGTTATACTCTTTGCAATCCTGACATTTACTATCAATTACTATCAAGTTAATATTGTTTCAAAATAAATCCTATACCATTTTCTTCAATGTACACGCAACAAATATGACCCTGTAAAAAATGTGTGTCATTTACACGTCCTCTGAGAACTCACACACAACAAGCGATGAAACCAGCACAGTCGCCACACTCATGGTGGTCTTCATGCCTGGAGTCGGTGATCATACACACACAGATGTGTCGTGCGAGTGAATCTGAAGTGGGTTGTCATCTCTTCCAGATGGCCGACTCAAAACACTTCATATGACGGACCGGGAAAACAGCACAGAGTCTGTGAACCGCTTAGCAACAGGGTAAATCCTTGACATTTTTAAAAAGCTTTAGCTGAAGAAGAGAGAAATAAAGTGAGAGAGAGAGAGAGACCGTCACAGTCTAATTCTGCACAATGCTTGCTGCAACAGACACACGTCCCTTTCAGCCCAGATTCGGGGATAAAACCAGCGTCCTCCACTGAAGCAGCTAAATTATTTTTGGTATTAAGAAGGGAAAGGAGGAGAAAGAGAGAGAGAGAGAGAGAGAGAGAGAGAGAGAGAGAGAGAGAGAGAGAGAGATTGCGTAGTGGGCCGCAGATTCTGCAGCGGTTACGGATTACCGCTTGCTTGTAAATCCCATCAGAATGGATTGAGAGAAAATGAGAGAAAGAGAGAGAGTAAATAAGAGAGTTCCAACCTATCCTCTCACAAATCTGTGTGTTGCTTCAGTTTGTGTGAGTCTTGCTCTCCTGCAGAGGATCAAACTTCTACTTTCAGAGGACAACATTACACACTCAAAAATTAAGGTTCTTTATTGGCATCGACGGTTCCATGAAGAACCTTTAACATCCATGGAATCTTTCCATTCCACAAATGGTTTTTATAGTGGAAAAAGGTTCCGATTTTTAAAAATGTTCTTCACACTAAGACAAAAAAACGTTCTTTTAAGAACTGTTCACTGAAAGGTTCTTTTATTGCATCGCTGTGAGAGAAAAAAAGCCCTTTTGAAAGCTTTATTTTTGAGTTTACATTGAGATCATTACATATTGAGATCTGGCATGAACGGATCTAAAAGCTGGTGTCCCATTTAAAATAGCACTGGTTCCTGTTCCCCAACCCCCATTCCTGCTGCCTCTGATCAGAAAGCCAGGCTGAAAGGAGTTAGTTCTCATCATCTAGTCCAGCGCTGGTCATCTGTGGTTTCTGCACCTCCTCAGAATAATCCACAGACCTGCGGCTCTCAACAAAGTCTCTATCAAAAGCCCTCATTCAAAGAGACTTTCCTCTAACCAGATCTGGAGGAGCCTGGGCTTCAAACACACACACACACACACACACACTCGCCGTCTGATGCAAACGACACACCAAAACACCAAGAGCTCATGAGCTTCAAGCTGACTGGCTGGCTTCATGTGATTTCAGGGAGGATTATAAGACACTGGGCAGCTCCAATGAGCACTTCTCAATGACAATCTTTGAATCTATAGAGCTAAAGCAAAATAAATAAATACAAATATATATTTTTTTTTAAATCAAGCTGTCCTTAAAAACCAACATGCAGTGTGACTAGTGCAGTCTGATTCATGAGAAAGTGACTCTGAGTGGTTTCATTAAAGAATCATTCTAAAGATTCACAATTCAAAATGTCCTATATAGTTATTATATATAAGTATTATAATTTCACACAAATATAATTGACCAGCATTTATACATAATTAAAACTTGTCCTTCTTGATGTTCTCATACAGTGTGACCGGTGTAGTCTGATTCACGTGCAAATGACTCTTATGAGCCACTCTTATGAGTCATTTCTTTTAAATAGTCGTTCAGAAATATTCACAATTCAAAATGTCCCAAATGTCTCAAATAAAAAACATGAATTTTAAATATACATATCATAGAACCTAAAATATATATAATGTAAATATATAACTATAATGTCTTTCTAGTTACTTTCAAAAACATATAATGTGGCCAGTGTAGTTTGTTTCACAAGAAAATTGCTCTTATGAGTCATTTCTTTTAATGAATCATTCAAAAGACTCACAAACTTGTTTAATATACAGTGTACACATTTCATCTATTCATCTATACTGTATTTACTTCTTATTTGAGACATTTAGTAGCATGCAAAGTAGATTTTCACAAGCAAATCTGTTCATTTGGCTCGTGTTCTGTGACTCAAGTACTGGTACTTGTTGCATGTCAGTCTATTGTGGAATCATCAATTTCAGACGTACCTGCTCCTGAACAACACATAAGAAAGCAAACCGCTGTCTCATCCTGAGTAAGTGGCCCGAATAAGCTACAAAAGTGGACCTGAGATGAGCTACCTGTTCTCCCAGTCACAAACTCAATCAGCGGTAATCAAACGTTCTCTGAGGATTTTACACAGCAGAAACATTTCCAATAAAGCTCGGCCGTCTCTGACAGGCAGCCATTTCCTCTTGTTCGAGTCAGAATCTTAAAGCGACATCGCAGCTTTATGAGGTGTGAAGATCGGACTATATTTGATCACACACTGAGGCCCAGAAGGACTCTCAGTGTCTCACTCGTCTCTGTATGGGACGAGACAGCAGCATGACAGAACCTACTGGAGCTTTACTTGCTTCATTTTACCAGCTCATTAAAGGTTTGTCAGTCCCGTGAACCAGAAACCAATCGCTCTACAGAAAACTGAAGTGTCTCACCATGATGACTTTATTCAGATACGTTGGACTGTGATTCATGCGCAAGATTCAGTTATTAAACTCATGAAGATCATATCAATTAATCTCCTAGCTTGTTAGAGTAAGTTCTTAAAGTTCAGTCTACCTGAGAATGCATCTTTAAGTGAGCTTGATTTGATTCGAACAAAACTTGTTTATTGCTAATCAATGAGGCATCCAGATATTCCTGTCATCTGTTCATTAACCTGAGCAAAGAAGATCAGTGAAAAGAAGGAAAACATTTGTTCAAACACTCACAGCTGTCTGTTCCTCCAAAATGAGTCCCATTTATACAACATGTTCCAGTTAGTGAAGATTCATGAACTCAAAATGAGTTTTATAGCCTGATGCTGAAATCATCCATCAATCATCCATCAATCATCCATCCATCCAACCATCATCCAATCATCCATTCATCAATCATCCATCCATCCATCCATCCAACCATCAATCATCCATCCATCCAACCATCAATCATCCATCCATCAATCATCCATCCATCCAACCATCATCCAATCATCCATTCATCAATCATCCATCCATCCATCCATCCATCCATCCATCATCAATCATCCATCCATCAATCATCCATCCATCCAACCATCATCAATCATCCATCCATCCAATCATCCATTAATCATCCATTAATCATCCATCAATCAATCAATCAATCAATCAATCAATCAATCAATCAATCAATCAATCAATCAATCAATCAATCAATCAATCATCCATTCATCATCCATCCATTCAATCATCCATTAATCATCCATTAATCATCCATCCATCCATCCATCAATCAATCAATCAATCAATCAATCAAATCAATCAAATCAATCAATCAATCAATCAATCAATCAATCATCCATCAATCATCCATTAATCATCCATTCATCATTCATCCATCAATCAACCATCCATCCATCTATCCATTTATTCATCCATTCATCATTTATTCATCCATCTATCACTTTTTAAACTTTTCTCCAAATGTTCAAACAAACCTTTGTCAAGCCAACAACATTAATAGTTTGTCTCAACCACAGTAGCTTTCAAATTGCACTTCTGCATCCTGTTTGCTGGTTCAAATTCAGGAATTCAACTATAATTTATAAGGTATTCACAGTGGAATCACATGCGTCTGTAGCACCAACTGAGTTAAATGGCGAACATAAATTGTTAATAGTGTTAGGGATTTGAACAATAACAATGAGCAACAGGGATATTGTTGCTTGGCTCAGCAAGAACCGCTATTAACAGACCAAAAGCACAGACAAGTACAGGAGGTTGAGAACATCCTATGTATATTTAAAACTTCATATGAAGATGCTAAAAGCATGTTAATGCTAAATCTCAATGGGTCTGAACTCAGAACAAGGTGAGACGAGAGAAAAACAAGAAGAGAGCAGAAGATGAGAGGGAAGGAGAAACAAGGACACGATGAATGAGAGGAGAGGTCTAGAATCACTCTGAATCACATTGATCTATAAGAAGAAGAAGAATCAATCGCTGATACCTGCACTGACCAAACATATTGATGGCTGACAAGATTAGCAGGGATCAAGCTAACCGTGTGTGTGTGTGTGTGTGTGTGTGTGTGTGTGTACTCTACACATTCAATCAGACGCCGCGTCCTGAAGGCCAGCTGAAGAACTGCAGACCTGAAAGCCTCCAGCACACAGATAATCATTTACCTTTTTTAAAACAAACGCTGCTAATTAAGTGTCTGTCCTCTCTCTAGTTGAACGCTTGGCTAAGTGAATACGCTGCAAAGGACAGTGGTTTGAAGTGAGTCAGACCACCTCTTGTTCAAATTACTGCACACGCCGGTAATCAACAAAAAAAAAAAAAAAAAAAAGAAAAAAAAGTGTCCTCAGCTGCACTTTCAGCTCCTGACGCCGGTGGAGAGAGTGTGGGGAAAGATCCTTTAAAACTCAAGTTTGCCAAGCTACTCATTATCTGAAGTGATCGTCAAGTGACATTTGCAACCCATTTAACTTCCATTAACAGATGTGTGACTTGATTTTATCCACCTGGAATTGATTGGGTAGTGAAAATAGTGTTTTTAAATGTTTCTAAATACATACACTTATAACAATAAAAAACATGGGCAAAAAAAGGTTTCGTCTGTAGTTTCACTGAAGAGACGACCACTGGTTCACGTCTTAAAAGCCTCCTTAAAAGTTTTACAGGCTGCAAGTTCAAGTTCTGTCCTACATATTGCATCTGCACATCACATTTCATTGTAGGAATACAAATACATTACAAATACATGAACCCAGAGCTCACTGCATACAAAACGAGAATCCCACCTCCAGACTAACAAGCCATCGCCTGAAGACACTGAGTTTCCTGACAGAAACCCTCACTGAGAGAATAACTCCAGACAGAAGACAGGTGCGTCACCTTGAGACCCTGAATACAGAGTGTACGGGAGCAAACAGACAGATTTCTCGCGAGTGTTTTGTCGGAGCTGTGCTCGTTCCTCTCGCTCAAGGTTGCTGGACTGTACCTGGGAAAACAGATGCGGAGCCTAACCTGAGTCAGCCCTGATTTGTACAAATAAAACACAAACCCAGCACATGCAAGCTTATCAGATATTAAAAAAAACAAATGATATGAGCAAGAGCGCCTGCAACGATTTCTCATTTCCTCTCCGACCCCAGGAGTTCATCCTGTGACCCTCGCCGAGGTTGTCGAGCGACACACGCGATCAATAAACTGAATCCCTGTGGACATCTGTTTGGACAGGTGCGCTGATGAAGAGGGGAGCGTCGATGGGCACCTCCGAAACAACACCACGGGGCACGAGCCAGATGGTGACGGGGGCTTCCGAATAAACCAATAAGCCACCTGAGACCGTGTGTAACTGATTTTACCATGCAAAAATTTTAATCTGCATGAAACCAAAGTTGGAATCATCTTTTCTTCCCTTTTGTGAGTGAAACGGCTTCTCGAATGAGAAAAAAATTGTAGGGCGGGACTTGATTTTGTTCATGAGGAATTGATTGGATGGTTGTGAGTGACAGTTTGCCCCACCCTCATGACATCATCAGAGAAGAGATATTTTAAGAGTTATTTTGATTAAAGATTATGAAGGCAGGACAACCTGTCACTCACATGACATCACAGCAATACCATACCACAACAATCCAATCAAATTCCGATAAACAAAATCAAGCCCCGCCCCAACATGTTTTCTTGTTCGAGAACAACATGTTTTCTTGTTCCCAATGGGAAAGAATAGTCTATTACAACCTCCTTTTCACGCAGACTTTGAAAATTAATGGTGTTTAAAATAATGTAGAATAAATAATGCAACATTCTATAAAAATTTTGCCTTTCATGGTGACTTTAACTATGTGATGCACAACCGTGACTGGTTAACTGCATTTATAAGGATAAAAAGACAAAAACATTGGATAAATAATGAAATTAAGAACAGTAAATCGCAATACTAATTCTTGGAAACAGTACCTGCAAGCTGATTGCTGTGTTGTAAAGGGTTGAAAGAGTTGGACCATTAATATAGAGCCCAGGTGGAGATGTGACGTGGTGAATTTGAGTCCAGCATGTGTTGTCTTCTGTTCCCGTTCTCTTGTCTTGTCTTGCTATTGTTTGGTCAGCTATCCCAAGATATCTGTTGTTCAAAAAGACAAAAATAAAAAAAAGTCAAATATATTAGAGCTATAAGCTACACACAAGTCATCAATACCAACCATTTTATTCAAATATACTTCACACAAGATTTAGTGTTTTATATATAAAAAAAAAAAAAATTCATTTTGATACTAAAGGTGCGTAAAATCAGGTTCTTTTCAGTGAATCTAAGGCCTTGTTTACATGAACGCCCCCGGAGACAACAGAAAAACACACAGAGCATCAGCTGAGATCAGGAATGGAGAGAGAACATGCTTGGTACGTTTTCATCTTCAAACCAAACTTGGGTCTTCAGAAAACAAAAGTTTAAATCCCGTCTGGCTAGAGCTCTTCTCATAGTGTTTATGCCTTAAGCCAGTAGACGGAGAGTAGGCGTCTTTTTTGTGGCTGTTTGAACACATTCGACCACATGAGCGTTTACACTACGAAAGCAATCCGGTGTTTTTGACTACCTCTGGAAGTGGACAAGCTCGAAACATTTTAGACCCCTGTTTACACCTGTATTTAGCGTCGTCCACTTGTGATCCGATCGAACAAAACCAAAATCTTAATACCAGGAGTAAACATGACCAAAAACATACAGTGTGAACAGTATAGTCAATACAAACAAATACATCTCAGGTGGAACCGGGGATCGAACCACCAACCTTCCGGTTTGTAGACAACCTACATGAACCACTGAGCCACTGCCGCCCCGTGTATCCAAACCAATTAGTTTCCCGCTTACAGCCCATGTGGGAAACCAAACGCTCATTACCATATCTCAATTTCAGCTTCCTCAACTCTATTATACACAGTAACAATGGCGTCGGTTTAACTTTTACCACATCAATCCAAGCACGAGGAAGTGCAGAAAAGTGAATTTGCAGCGCTGAAAATAGCGACATATCGACAACACGATCCAAACCCTTCCAGTCTCAGATACAACTACAGAGTTTGTGTGCGGGGCAAAGTACATGTAGTTCGTGGGCAGCCAATGAAGACCATAGGCTGCCTTTATGCAAATTTGCTACAAACCTACATATATTCATGCAGGAAGTAAGACTGGAATTACTGACGACTCGTTTCAGGCAGTTCAGAATCGGTTCTTTCTTTTCCGGAGACAATAACTCCATTTATCTGCACTTTTGCAGACCTTTCAACACACTACATGAAAGCTAATATCCGAAAAAGCATAGCTACTAGAGGCAATTAACTATAATAACCCTGCTGTATATATAAACTACCAGTAGACCAGAGTCAGAGCGAAACGCTCCATCCAAGGCACTTTCACAGCCCTCACAGAAGGAACAGGAAGTTGGTGCGTATTGGATCTGGTGGCGGGCCAAGCTCGAAACACCAGCGGCGTGAGGAAAGCGCTCCCATGGCAACAAGACGAGATTGGTTTGCTTAGCCTCAGTCCGGTCCGCTCATGCCTTAATGTAAAGAGACAACATGCTGGAATTAATCAGAGTGTCAGAGAGGAGGGAAAAGTCAGGAGAATTTCATTTGAAGACAAAAGAAATGAAAGCCATTACTTTCCCCCCCACGCCTTCAACACAAATATACTCTCATCTCCGGGGCTCAGAGGACACGACTCGTGAGCGCTTTCCGTCTGGACTTACACCAGACGGCGACAAGCAGACATTTCTCACCGAGGAGACAGCGAGAGATGGAGAGAATGACAGAACACTAAAGGTGTCTTCTCAATAGACGTTTCCCTTCAGTTCTGCCGTAAAGACGCACGTCAGACTCCATCAAAATCATTCAAACTTTAAAACGATCAAGTTTTCATATGACAAAACAGCAGCTGCCACATGAATGAGCTCTCTGAAGGTCATGAGTAAATCTTACTCTTCTTTTACACAACCAGGATCTTAAAGGGGGGGTGAAATGCTATTTCATGCATACTGAGTTTTTTACACTGGTAAAGAGTTGGATTCCCATGCTAAACATGGACAAAGTTTCAAAAACTAAGTTGTACGTTTGAAGGAGTATTTTTGTTCCAAAAATAATCCTTCCGGTTTGTCACAAGTTTCGGAAAGTTTTTTTCGAGTATGACTCTGTCTTACGTAAGATAGGGCGGAATTTCCTTATATGGGTCCTAAGGGCACTTCTCCGGTAAGATCGCGGCCGCGCGCGCACTCGTAGACCAGAGCAAGAGAGTGAAAGCAGTTCGCCATCAAAGCGCCCTGCCCGGCTTTTGGGAAGTCAATGTCACCAAAGAAGTGTGTTTTTGGTTGCCAGGGCAAGACAACCCTGCACAGATTCCCAAAGAACCCAGCGTTAAGGAACCCGTGGATGGAGTTTGTTTTCCTGAGCATAAACGGAGTTGTGTAAGACATTTCGACGATGATTGTTTTATGAACAAAGCCCAGATCCACGGATTTGCAGATCGTCTAATGCTTAAGGATCGAGCAGTCACAATGATAAAGGTTCGCGGTCGTGCGTTGGAACCGGACGGTGAGTAAAACTGTTTGTTGAACAAATGTCTCTGTGTGTTGTCACTAGCTTGGCGCGTTAGCACAGCTAAGCTTCGCCCACAGGGCCCGCCCCCAGCCGCTCGGTTTTTTCCGGAAAGACTCGGTACAGCCTATCTTTCTGTTAAAAATTTAATAAAACAAAAGACTTTTTGGAGATATGAAGGATGCAATATTACTCTATAGGTACTCAAGATTAACAGGAGATTGAGTGAAAATGAGCATTTCACCCCCCCTTTAATCAAACTTCCAGGTTAAACCTCACACACAGACTGCAACACAATTCACATTCATTCGTTTGAGTATTTGGTAAATATATTTCAAGCCTGGCCTATAATATCATATATAGCATATTGATGTATTTACAGTGTATTGAGTATGATGCTAACACAGCAGCAAAGACATTCAAATAACCAGTATTAATGTATAAACTTTTACTTTTTAATTTGAATACATTCATTTTAATGAGGGAGGCACAATGAGACATTTAGCATTTGGTTGAAGTTGATTTAATCTTGTATTTTTGTTGAATCATTGAGGGACCCCTGCGGTGCCGCTGCGGACCCCCTGTTGAAAACCCCTGCTGTACGCCAATATTACTACATACTACCAAATCATAATGCATTTTGATACCTCATAACCCAACGTATTGTTTGCATGTGGGAATTAGCATCTAGCTACATTCATTACATTGCAATGCATACCACCGAAAAAGTCTAACCCAAACAAATGAATCTTCTTGTTAAGAACCAATTTTCGGTAGTGATAATGAACAAAGTCTCTCTTGAACAAAGTTTTGTTAATGAATTAAACAGAGTATAAACGGTGCAGACAAACAAATTACTCTTTTGAACCGACATTTGTTAGGGTCAGTGAATCAAACACACACAGCACAAACAGTGCAGAACAAATAATTGCTGAACAAATGTCTCTCCTGAACAAATTTTTGTCAATGAGTCAAAACACACAGCACAAATAGTGCAGACAAAATGATTCCCAAACGAACGACTCTTTTAAACCAATTTTGAACCAATTTTTGTACAGTTAAGACCAAATTTTTCTCAAATAAAATGACTCTATTCAACCGGTTCTTGTTAGTGAATCAAACAAATACAACATACACAGTGTGAACCAGATGATTGCCAAACAAATGACTCTTTCAAACCAATATTTGTTAGTGTCAGTGAATCAAACACACAACACAAACAGGGCAGACCAAATGGTTCACGAACAAATGACTCTTTTGAACCAGTTCTTGTTAGTGAATCAAAAAAAAAAAAGCACAAACAGTGCGAACCAAATAATTCCCAAACAAATGACTCTTTTGAATCAATGTTTCTTAGTGTCAGTGAATCAAACACAGGACAAAGGATTCACAAACGAATGAGTCTGATTCACTGACACTATTGGTTCAAAAGAGTCATTTGTTTGTGAATCATTTGGTCTGTACTGTTTTTGCTAAGTGTTTGATTCACTGACACTAACAAATATTGGTTCAAAAACACATACAACACAAAGAGTGTAGACCAAATGATTACCGAACTTATGGACCAGCTCTTCTTAGTGAACATACAGCTCAAGCAGTGTGTTTCAATTCTCAAACAAATGACTTAAGAGACATTTCTTTTTAGTAAATCAAACACATAAATCTTGCAACTTCCTGTTTTGTAATAGTATATGAATTGGGATGGAGCTGCAGTTGTGCAACTGAGTTGGAGAAGCGTGATAGTGTCTATGAAAGTAAAACCAGTCAGCAAGACAAACGTTTCGCTCAATCGATGTTCCTGCTCGGTTTGCTCTGAAATTGCCCACATAAAGATAGTTTCGGTCTCAGAAGGAAACACAAGACATATCATTCCAGATTCTGGACAGATACTTCCTTGTTTGTTTGGCTTCACCTGAGGAAACGCTGGCCAGAGATGATGAGGTGATGGGTTCAGACACCACAGGTTTGTGCGCGACTGAGCAGAGAAATATGTTGCTATAACTGAAAATCTCTGCTTTACCAGATCAAAATCTCTCTCTGCTGAGCAAACTCACGAAACCTTCACCACAACAGAAAACCACACTCTGCAAACACTTCTTATGAAGCTTGGAAACAGTAGAAATGTAACTACTACAAAAAAAAAGAAGGAAAAAAAAAATGAAAAGGCAGGTGAATTTAATATTAAATATTACTGAAAACAGAAATATTAATCAAATATATTTTATAATAATAATAATAATAATAATAAAATAATATTATATATGTATATATTTGACATATTTAAAATATATTTAATATTTCAATATTTACTTCGGCTTACCTTGATGGGTGTTAATAGCAAGTATATTGGAAATATAGCAAAAAACTGCTTTCATTTTAAAATAAATAAAATGTATTTTCATTTAATACACTATTTATTTATAAAATAAAATAAATATTAGGAATTCCTATGAGATATATATATATATATATATATATATATATATATATATATATATATATATATATATATATATATATGTATAGCTAATTATAGTTTTTATAAATAAAATAAATAAATATACATTCATTTAATAACATTTAATATTATCAATAAATATGAGTACATATAAAATATATTTTATATTAATTAATATAATTAATTTATAGATATTTTTTATATTTATTCCTTATATTTTTATTTATAAAGAAAATAAAAAAATAAAAAAATAAATAAGGGACATTTAGATATTAATGTAACTAATAAAAATATAAAGAATAAATATAAAACAAAATAATTTATTTTTATATGCATTTATATTTTTGTTTGCTTAAAGGAGAACTCCGGTCAATTTTAACATTGAGCTCATTTTTTTGTACATTTGGAGTGCTGTCAGTACAGAGAACAACGACAAAAATCGGTGTTGCCTACACCGTGTTATCCTCTTTTTAAAATTTGCACCCTGTTGACTTCAATGGGGCAAGTTTTAAACCTGCTTTTAGCCTCTTAACATCCTTGATGTGTCATTACAAGTGCCCAGGTCATGTGAGTGATTCCTTCTGAGTGAACACGGGTGAATCTGACTGCAGTAGATGTGAAAGATATGAATAAAAATGATGTTATTTAAGCCAGCGCACATACCTGTATTTACATCCTGTTTTCGGTCGAAGTCCACAGTAGTCGATTGACGAGTTCACGCGCGTGATCATAGGTAACTAAACCTATGCGCGTGAACTCGACAATCGACTACTGTGGGCTTCGACCGAAAACAGGATGTAAATACAGGTATTTGCGCTGGCTTAAATAACATCATTTTTATCCATTTCTTTCACATCTACTGCAGTCAGATTCACCCGCGTTCACTCTGAAGGAATCACTCACATGACCTGGGCACTTGTAATGACACATCAAGGATGTTAAGAGGCTAAAAGCAGGTTTAAAACTTGCCCCATTGAAGTCAACAGGGTGCAAATTTTAAAAAGAGGATAACACGGTGTAGGCAACACCGATTTTTGTCGTTGTTCTCTGTATTGACAGCACTCCAAATGTACAAAAAAATGAGCTCAATGTTAAAATTGACCGGAGTTCTCCTTTAATGTGAAATGCATCCAGGAAAAGCTTTTACTTTTCAGGAAAAGCAAATATTATGTTGCAGTTTATAATTAAGTCACCAGCCAAGTGGCAAGTAACTGTATTTAATCACCAGGATTACATCATCATAGTATTTAAAATATAATAATATGATGAACTTTCTTCATTCAAAATTGATCGTCTTGATCTGGAATAAGGGTAAAACATTAATAAGACTCACAGACTCAAATGACGTAAAAGTGCAAAGATCTTCAATCGTCTTTAACCAGCAACCGTCTAATTGAACGTCGGATCTGAATGTGCCACATTGTGTATATTTATGGAATAAAATGTTCAGCCGTATGTCAGGACAGAAATCCAGCAGATGGTTCATGTTCTTTCACAGTTATAAAAGCAGCAGAAGAACTCACTGCTTTGAAAGTCTGTGTGGGAATGTGTGTGTGTAAATCCCAAGCGGAATGTTCAGCGAGCGTTTGTGTTTCATTCCAGCCCGTCGGTCAGGATATCTCCCGCACGAAACGCACCCGAGGAGATGCGGGCCTGGAGGAGGTCTCTCTCACTCCACTGTTGAGCTGAGAGAGTTAAATGTTTTCTGGAGTCCAGAGGCTGTCTGAACACTACAGCAGCTCCAGTGCCAACACACGTCTGGCTAGAAGTGAACACACTCGCTCTGAGGCTCGTCAGCGGAGGGTCTCGCGGAGGACAGGAGTTCACTGAGAGTGCAGAGGACACACTGCACTTATTAACACTGTTTGATACAGCTCATACAAAGAGTTAGTGATCGGAACACACTCCTAACACTAAATATACTCCGCTGGCGTGTGATTGCTGTCGAACATTACTTCAGGGACAATCACTGACATACAAACTTTATTATTAATTATTATTATTTTCAGCAACATTAATAATAAAAATAATAATAATTATAATAATTATAATAATTATAATAATAATAATTTGCACATTTTGTATATTTTATGGATAGTTATTTATTAGTAGTTTTTTTGTTTATTTTATTTGTATAAATAATTGTATTATTAGTTAATTTTGATATTAATTTATTAATTTTGTTTCCATTAACAGTATTTAACACACACATATATACATATATGTATATGTATATATATACAGTGCTATGCATAAGTGAATACACCCATGCTAAAGTTGACTAAAAAGAGGAATAAAAAAATCATATTTTGGAAATTGAACGTAATGCCTTAATTTAAAAAATTAGGAAAAATCCAACCTTTAAGGACACCAATTTTCTTTGTGAATGAATAATGTATCGTAAATAAATAAATGTTCTTCCTTAAAATACATGGTGCATAAGTTAGTACACCCCTATGTTAAATTCCCATAGAGGCAGGCAGATTTTTATTTTTAAGTATTTTTTTACAATTTTTTTTTAGGATACTATGCATCCTGATAAAGTTCCCTTGGCCTTTGGAATTAAAATAGCCCCACATCATCACATAGCCTTCACCATACCTAGAGATTGGCATGGTTTTATTTCAGTTAGCCTAAAAGCTAGTTTGATTTGCATTGAGAGATGATCTTATGGAAAGTACCCCATGCCAATCTCTAGGTATGGTGAAGGCTATGTGATGATGTGGGGCTATTTTAATTCCAAAGGCCAAGGGAACTTTATCAGGATGCATAGTATCCTAAAAATTTTTTTTTTTAAATACTTACAAATAAAAATCTGCCTGCCTCTATGGGAATTTAACATAGGGGTGTACTAACTTATGCACCATGTATTTTAAGGAAGAACATTTATTTATTTACGATACATTATTCATTCACAAAGAAAATTGGTGTCCTTAAAGGTTGGATTTTTCCTAATTTTTTAATTTAAGGCATTACGTTCAATTTCCAAAATATGATTTTTTATTCCTCTTTTTAGTCAACTTTATATATATATATATATATATATATATATATATATATATATATATATATATATATATATATAATATATGTATATATATATATATATATATGTATATATATATATATATATATATATATATATATATATATATGTATATATAATATATGTATATATATATATATATATATATATATATGTGTATGTGTGTGTGTGTATATATTATATATATATATATATATATATATATATATATATATACACATACATATATACATATACATACATACATACATACATACATATATATACATATACATACAGTACCAGTCAAAAGTTTGGAAACATTACTATTTTTAATGTTTTTGAAAGAAGTCTCTTATGCTCATCAAGCCTGCAGTTAAAAAAACAAACAAAAAAAAAGGTTCTCTTTTTTAATATACTTTAAAATGTAATTTATTTTTTGTGATGCAAAGCTGAATTTTCATCAGCAAGTACTCCAGTCTTTGGTGTCTTATGATCCTTCAGAAATCATTCTAATATGCTGATTTGATACTCAGTTATTATCAATGATGGAAACAGTTGTGCTGCTTAATATATTTTTTTGGAATACTTTTTTCAGGATTCATTGATGAGTAAAACGTTAACAGTATTTATTCATAAAAACAGCATTTATTCAAAATAAAAACATTTCTAACAATATAAATCGTTACCATCACCTTTTATCAATTTAACACATCCTTGTTGAATTAAAGTACTAATTTCTTAAAAAAAAAATAGTTATTGTTCCCAAACTTTTGAACGGTAGTGTATATTGTTACAAAAGATTTCTATTCTAAATAAATACAGTTCTTTTTAACTTTTTATTCATCAAATAATCCTGAAAAAAGAATCTCAGGTTATAAAAAAAATATTAAGCAGCACAACTGTTTCCAACATTGATCATAAATCAGCATATTAGAATGATTTCTGAAGGATCATAAGACACCAAAGACTGGAGTACTTGCTGATGAAAATTCAGCTTTGCATCACAAAAAAAATTACATTTTAAAGTATGTTAAAAAAGAGAACCATTATTTTAAATTGTGATAATATTTCATAATATTACTGTGTTTTTTTTGTTTGTTTTTTAACTGCAGGCTTGATGAGCATAAGAGACTTCTTTCAAAAACATTAAAAATAGTAACGTTTCCAAAATTTGACTGTTACTGTATATATATATATATGTATATATGAGAGAGAGAGACATATATAGTTTTAGACTTCAGAACCAATCATTACCATACAAAAGGCTAAATAAATCAAATAAATTCCCTTTTGTGAAGGGAAACTACAAGGGAAATGTGCCAAATTTAGTTGCATCTTAATTAAAATGCATAATTATGTGCATATAATTCAGCCACATGAGTGAAAAGTATGTTAGTGCTGAATCTGATCCATATTTAACGGGCGCAGACTGAACGCATGAGCTCTTCCTGACCTTGCTGGCGACCCCTGGAGATGAGCGACGGGCACCAGCGCTCTGCCAAACGGGCGTGGCCTCGTTACCCAGAATCCCTTTCACCCCGAAAACAGACCATAGAGGGCAGAGCGAGAGAGATGCAACAGATGCCCACTTCACCAACATCCACGCTCCTGAACGCAGATGGACAAATAAACAAGCTGAACGCTGGGGCTGTAAGAGCGGGCAGAGAGAAATCAGCGCTTGCTGGCACTCCACAGATCAGACAGCTGGCACTGATACCCTCCACAACCCCGAAAACACACCGCCCCCTTCTCAAGAGACCACGAGAGAGAGAGAGAGAGAGAGAGAGAGAGAGAGAGAGAGAGAGAGAGAGGAAGTAGATAACATTTCAGTGTCTCTCAGCTCCAAGTCTAATTAACACTCAAGCGTACACAAGTCAGGCTAAAAGTGTGTGTGTGTGTGTGTGTGTGTAGGAGGTGACTGTCGGATGAGTGCAGCCTCGTCTGGAGGTGAGACAGTCTGGCGAGTGATAAAGATGGATGAGAGGACGGGCAGAGCCAACAGAACGCGGAGTCGGCCAATCGGGTCGCAGGCGCACATGGCCATTTCTATTTCTCACACGCGCTCATTTACTGTTGCACTTTCTGTTGACATATCAAATATTTGTCTTCCTGTTTCGTTTATCCGCCCTGCTAATTATTAACGAACTGCAGGTTGCGCTAATTGCTTCATCACTTAAAGAAAATCATCTCTGCATTAATGAGTCTCGTCGCTTTGGCAAATTTATCGCAAAATATGAGCTGGATACTGCTTGAACACGCAGTGCAAAACAGTTTATGAAATATTAACATGCCCTTTTAACTATCAACATTGGCTCACCTAAAACTCCAGAATATGTAAGCACATGAAAATATGTAAATATGATAGAGGTTTCTGGGAAATTATATGAAATATGAACAATATAGAGCTTCAACACGCAGCATTAATCAGTTTTTAAACAAACACTTCCAACTATCTGACTCAACTAAAGATTGAAATGTAATACATGAAAATATGTAAATATAAAAGACTTTTATGAGAAACAAACTAGCTAGTTTGCTTTAATTTTTTAATTTCTAAAATATTAACAATGACTTTCAACTATTAGAAGTGAAAACTTATGTTTAAAAATTGAAAAAAGAAAATATGCAAGTTCAATAGTCTTTTGGAAAACGTGTGTAATATGAGCTAGCTAGTGTTATTCCATTTATAAAATATTAGCAAACCAATCCAACTATAAAATGTGACTCAAAGTAAATTAAAAAAAAAAAAAAAAAAAGTGTTAATATTTTAAAATGATTTTTTAAAATTGTATTATTATTCTTGAAATAAAACATTTTTAAACACTTAAAACCTTCAATGTCTAAAGTGAGTCAATTTACTTTTAGTAGTAGGTAAAAGGTATTAAAATACAAAAATACATGAAATAAATCTAAATGTATTTTGGCAAAATTATATGAAAAACAAACTAGCTAGAGCTTTAATAGGCTGTTTTAGTCATTTCTAAAATATTAACAAACACTTTCAACTCTCAACTCAACTAATGTTTAAAAATATGTAAAAACATAAAAATATGTAAATTCAAAAGTCTTTTGGAAAAATATGAGCTAGCTAGAGTGTTATTCCCCATATAAAATGTTTTCAAACCAATCCAACTATAAAATGTGACTCAATGTAAAATATGACAATATAAAAATCTAACAGATTTTTTTTAAGTTTGAAATATTATTTAACTCTTCCAACTGTGAAGGAAGTCAAATCTCTTTTAAAAGCTGTGAAAAATCATAAAAAATAAATATGTGAAAACATGTACAATCAACCGGTTTGGGCCAAAATTATCATAAAATCAGCGTAAGTTGGTCTCTAAAACATTAACAAAGCTTAAAAAAAAAAAAAAATGATTAGAAGTTTAAAAACATGTAAATATGAGAAAATATAAAAACCTAATCGATTTTCCTGTACACACACACACACACACACACACACATACATACATACATACATACATACATATACGTGTATACATATACACACACATATAAAGCATTTTTGAGATCATGAAAAAGAAAATGAGTCAAATGCGTCCACACATGCCATGTGCACTAAAGGACATTCTGGTCTGGGCAAGACGGGACGCACAAATCATCCAGATCCCAACATGCCGTGCGATGAGATCAGCGGCTTCTGTCATTTCTTTCAAAGCTCTTTTTTTTCCAGGAGGTTTTACATAATGTTGGTGTCTGCAGTGTGCTCGGCCGCCTCTATCATTTAGACCCAGGCTGCCTGGAGATCGACCACATCACCATTAGACTGTGAGCCAATTAATTTCATCTCTTCTCCAACATTCAGATATGAAAGCGCTGCCATCAGGAGAAGGGAGCCACGATTTTTACATCTCGCCATTCCAGCGTCTGCCCCCCAAAAAATGCAATTACACGGCTGCGAGCGAGCAAGGAAGAGAGGAGAGAGAGAGAGAGAGAGAGAGAGAGAGAGAGAGAGAGAGAGAGAGAGAGAGAGAGAGAGAGGGCGAGCCAATGGCAGCCTGGTTTCTGCTCTGTTGGTTGTTTTCAGGCTCTCTCCATCATCCGAGAGGAATAGCCCGGCTCTTCTGCAACTTCAAAGCAATGGACAACATCTCTCCATTTCTGCAGCTGATTGCTGAACATCCAAACACACACACACACACTGCACTGCAACTTGTATTTTTGGAGCACATATACCCATAAAAAAGGCCACATCCTTCATTTTAATTTTATTTTCTTCCCCTCCAGTCAACTTATGTTATTCAAAGTCTCTTGGACCAAAAGCAGTCCTGACTGACTTAATTTAGTGGTGTTTGCCAAGTTAAGCATCACTATTGCAATTCCTCCTAGGGTTGAAATCCATGTGTATTAATCTTTGCCATGTTTCTCATTCTGCACTGTACATAAACGCTGTCTCGAATCGCATCGCTTGTTGATGAGAAGTGCTTTTACTGTTTTAAAACAGATTTAGTGGTCCATATTGACATGATTGAGTTTAGAGAACTCACTGTCATGTTCAAGAAACCAATGCGAGATGATTTGAGCTTTGTTAAATGTGTGTTCTCCTGCTGGAAGTAGATATCAGAAGATGAAAACACTGTGGTCATAAAGGGATGGACATGGCCAGAAACAATCCTCAGGTCGGCTGTGGCATTTAAACGATGTTCAATTGGTACTAAAGTCCCAAAATGTGCCAAGAAAATACCATTACAGCGCCAGCAGCCTGAACCACTGATATAAGGCAGGATAGATCCATGCTCTCATGTTGTTCACGCCAAATTCTGACCCGACCATCTGAATGTCCCAGCAGAAATGGAGACTTATCAGACCAGGCAACGTTTCTCCAATCTTCTATTGTCCAGTTTTGATGAGTCTGTGTGAATTGTAGCCTCAGTTTGCTGTTCTCAGCTGACAGGAGTGTCACCAGTGTGTCGTCTGCCTCAGGGTTGGACGTGTTGTGCGTTCAGAGATACTCTTCTGTGTTCAGAGATGCTCTTCTGTGTGTTCAGAGATGCTCTTCTGTGTGTTCAGAGATGCTCTTCTGTGTGTTCAGAGATGCTCTTCTGTGTTCAGAGATGCTCTTCTGTGTGTTCAGAGATGCTCTTCTGTGTTCAGAGATGCTCTTCTGTGTTCAGAGATGCTCTTCTGTGTGTTCAGAGATGCTCTTCTGTGTTCAGAGATGCTCTTCTGTGTTCAGAGATGCTCTTCTGTGTGTTCAGAGATGCTCTTCTGTGTGTTCAGAGATGCTCTTCTGTGTTCAGAGATGCTCTTCTGTGTGTTCAGAGATGCTCTTCTGTGTTCAGAGATGCTCTTCTGTGTTCAGTTCAGAGATGCTCTTCTGTGTTCAGTTCAGAGATGCTCTTCTGTGTTCAGAGATGCTCTTTTGAGTTCAGAGATGCTCTTCTGTGTTCAGAGATGCTCTTCTGTGTTCAGAGATGCTCTTCTGCTTCGATGTTCGAGGTGTTGTGTGCTCAGAGATGCTCTTCTGTGTTCAGAGATGCTCTTCTGTGTGTTCAGAGATGCTCTTCTGTGTTCAGAGATGCTCTTCTGTGTTCAGAGATGCTCTTCTGTGTGTTCAGAGATGCTCTTCTGTGTTCAGTTCAGAGATGCTCTTCTGTGTTCAGAGATGCTCTTCTGAGTTCAGAGATGCTCTTCTGTGTTCAGAGATGCTCTTCTGAGTTCAGAGATGCTCTTCTGTGTTCAGAGATGCTCTTCTGTGTTCAGAGATGCTCTTCTGCTTCAATGTTCGAGGTGTTGTGTGCTCAGAGATGCTCTTCTGTGTTCAGAGACGCTCTTCTGAGTTCAGAGATGCTCTTCTGTGTTCAGAGATGCTCTTCTGTGTGTTCAGAGATGCTCTTCTGTGTTCAGAGATGCTCTTCTGTGTTCAGAGATGCTCTTCTGTGTGTTCAGAGATGCTCTTCTGTGTTCAGTTCAGAGATGCTCTTCTGTGTTCAGAGACACTCTTCTGAGTTCAGAGATGCTCTTCTGTGTTCAGAGATGCTCTTCTGTGTTCAGAGATGCTCTTCTGTGTTCAGAGATGCTCTTCTGTGTGTTCAGAGATGCTCTTCTGTGTTCAGTTCAGAGATGCTCTTCTGTGTTCAGAGACGCTCTTCTGAGTTCAGAGATGCTCTTCTGTGTTCAGAGATGCTCTTCTGTGTTCAGAGATGCTCTTCTGCGTTCAGAGATGCTCTTCTGCTTCGATGTTCGAGGTGTTGTGTGCTCAGAGATGCTCTTCTGTGTTCAGTTCAGAGATGCTCTTCTGTGTTCAGAGATGCTCTTCTGTGTTCAGTACAGAGATGCTCTTCTGTGTTCAGAGATGCTCTTCTGTGTTCAGAGACGCTCTTCTGTGTTCAGTTCAGAGATGCTCTTCTGTGTTCAGAGATGCTCTTCTGTGTTCAGCTCAGAGATGCTCTTCTGTGTTCAGAGATGCTCTTCTGCTTCAGTGTTCGAGGTGTTGTGTGCTCAGAGATGCTCTTTTGCTTCAGTGTTCGAGGTGTTGTGTGCTCAGAGATGCTCTTCTGCTTCAGTGTTCGAGGTGTTGTGTGCTCAGAGATGCTCTTTTGCTTCAGTGTTCGAGGTGTTGTGTGCTCAGAGATGCTCTTTTGCTTCAGTGTTCGAGGTGTTGTGTGCTCAGAGATGCTCTTCTGCTTCAGTGTTGTGTGCTCAGAGATGCTC
The DNA here is from genome assembly GCF_949319135.1 of Squalius cephalus. Lineage (NCBI taxonomy): Eukaryota > Metazoa > Chordata > Actinopteri > Cypriniformes > Leuciscidae > Squalius > Squalius cephalus. The sequence goes on from NC_137144.1 coordinate 24,264,118, forward strand.
TTCTGCTTCAATGTTCGAGGTGTTGAGTGTTCAGAGATGCTCTTCTGCTTCAATGTTCGAGGTGTTGAGTGTTCAGAGATGCTCTTCTGTGTTCAGTTCAGAGATGCTCTTCTGTGTTCAGAGATGCTCTTCTGTGTTCAGTTCAGAGATGCTCTTCTGTGTTCAGTTCAGAGATGCTCTTCTGCAGTCCTTGATTGTATCGAGTGCTTATTTGAGTTACAGTTGCCTTTCTATATCAGCTTGTAGCTGGTCATTCTCCTCTGACCTCTGACATCAACAAGGCATTTTCACCCACAGAACTGACGCTCACTGGATATTTTTCTCTTTTTTGGACCATTCCCTGTAAACCCTAGAGATGGTTGTGCGTGAAAATCCAGAAGTTTAATTCTATAAATCTAATAAATATCAGAAGTTTCTGAAATACTCAGACCAGCCCGTCTGCCACGTTCAAATCCCCGTTCTTCCTCATTCTGACGCTCAGTTTGAACTTCAGCGGATCGTCTTGACCATGCATGCCTAAATGCATTGAGTTGCTGCCATGTGATTGGCTGATCTTTGCGTTAACGAGCAGTTGAACAGGTGTACTAATAAAGAGTCTGATGCATCCAGAGGTGCACATAACTGGTGCGCATGTGTGGTAAAAATAAACGATGCGCAGCAGAAAACGTGGAGGGAAGCGCTTTTGAGTACCAACGTTTTTGGCATTTTTTGGGGACAGGGACACGTTTACTTACTGGAGTAGGATTTTTCTCCATCTCTGGTAAGTTAGTTATTAGGGGTAATCCGTACTTTTCTTTTGCGTTTACTTGCGCTTTAACAGACACATACACACAAAATTATGTCAAAATACCCGTCTCGGCAAGTATTCTCTCGGTTATTTCATAAGTGAACAATTGAGAAAGAACCCGGATGCGTATCAGTATATTCGGTCTGTGCATTCGGTCTTAAAGTGACAGCAGCCTAATATTCCTGCTGTTGTCTGTGTCATTTAATGCCTAAAATTCCTTGATCTAAATAGATGCATACTAAATAGATGTATAAAATGTAAATAGGAGATGGTTTATGATGTCAAAAAAACTCTTATTTCAAGGCCAAAAAAAAATAAAATTCCATGACGCGTCCTTTTAAAGCAACACACAGGCTCATCTCTGCTTCATTTCTTCATCTAATCAGGACGCTTGACTGACTCTAATAGGTTTTAAGAGTGAATCTGACGGCACACCGCACAGAGAAGACTGACCACTGCTGCCTCTTTCCATCCTAAGGAGCTTATCGAAAAAAAAAAAAAACACATTAAAAATGCAAGTTCTAACACGTCTGACACGGGGGTCAGCGAGGCTGAGAGTCACGAGCGGTTATCAGGATGTGTGTGTCAGGGTGCCAGATTATGGAGATTTTTTTTTATCCGCTGGCTGATAGAAACACAAACATCACCGCAGTCATCCTCAGAGACTAATCTGCTCTCAGGACAGCTCAACAACTGACCAACAACCAGACACTATCAATCTGCTATTACTCAGTAGGACTGGGTATCAATACAGAGTTCCTGAGCCGATTCAGATTCAATTTGATTCCATTCCGATTCATTTGAATGCATTTCAGTTGCTTACATAAAGAAATTCTCTCTCATTTAATGCTGTACATTATAAATGAAACATTGGAAATTACAAATATATTAATTAAATATTTTACTTATTTAATTATGAATATTATACATATTTAAAAAATTATAATTTTTCAACTCGCATGAAAGAACTCTAAATGAGTCTATAGAATGATTTATTAAGGACACGCTCAAGAGTCATTGCTCACAAATTGACTACATTTGTTTGTCTTTTAATTCGTTTAAAAGAATCAGTTTATAAGAGTAATCTATGCGTGAATTAGACTACACTGTCTGCATGGTATGTTTTTGATTTATTAAAAAGAAACCGTTCATTTGAGGCCTTTGTTCATTAATCAGACTACACTGGTTGTCTAGTGCTTTTTGACTCACTAAGAAGAATCTGTTCAAAGAGTCATTTGTTCATGAATTGGACTACACAACTGGTTGTATACCGCTGCAAAGGTATTTCGATCATCTTTTTACCCCTAAACGAAGAACGAAAAAGAACTTCGCTGTGATTAGGCTATATCAGGACCTTAAGAGGTGCAGTATGTAACTTTTTTCTCAACTAAAGCATAAAAATACCATAATATGTTTGCAGATATTTAGGAAACATGCTAAGTTTTGCTCTAGCGAGAACTCTGGATTTCCAGGGTAGCTCGTTCCAATAGCGTGTCCTCAAACTGGCAACCCGCGTGAGCGTCGAGTCTGAGGAGGGGGCGGGGAAACAAAGGTCTCCGATATTTTGAGTTTGGACTGCAGTACTGATTTCGACCACTAGGTCGTTCTTACCTCAATGTCATTCTTACATACACCACCTTTAAGAGTCACTTAATCATGAATCAAACAAAAATATGGTTCTTGAGATTTTAAGAATCAATACAGAGATAGTTCAAATAAAGTTTAATCAGAAAAAAATATCACATATCAAACTTTTATTGCTGTCAGCAAAGTTTGATTGCTGTCAGTCTAAATGCACCTTTCATGATCATCTGATGTATTTTGCACACAAAAACGACAAAAGCAAAGTAGACTAGACAAGTCTACCTCACTCATATCTGGCCTTCCTTCAGAAGCTGAAATTCATAAAAACCCACAGACCTTGCGTCTCCATGGACGGGTCAGGGAGAAGCTCCAGGGGAATCCTGTGAACAGGAGCATGTGTCTCTGGGGTGCTTAAAGAGGACTGTGAGATAACAAATCCTTTCTTTTGGAGTCTGCAGCCAGAATCCTCAAAGTGAGATTCGCCTACGGTTCTCTGCTCACAAAAGAAAGGACAGACGCTCACTAATAAAAGACTGAATTTAACAAACAGATGCAGGAGTTCACCTTCACAGCGCTGACACCAGAGGAGACAAAATACTTCAATCAACAGCTCTCTTCCAGTGACCTCCGCGAGCCGCGGTATTATTTCACACTGCCATATCCATTACAGACACGCAGGACGCTGTGAGAGAGAATGTATTTCCCTTTGAGAGCTGACGGATAGTGTTTTTACAGGGTTCATACACAGAAGGCATTTTATGGATGAGGTCTGAGGCCAAAAGACCTTCGGAGGTGGTTTCCGCTGTGCGGCCCTCCGTTGGTCCGTAAAAGATCGCTTTCCACCCCGTCACTGCACTTCAAGTTCAATTCTGCCAACAGACCTCTATAAAAACAGTTTTCTCTCGAGTAAGTCACATAATAAAAGTGAAAACATCACAACAACTACTGAATAAACCAATCTTAAAAATCTGTCGACTAAAAGGAGTCCAAAACTTGTTTTTGAAAGAAGTTTCTAATGGTCACCAAGGTTGGATTTATTTGATCAAAATACAGTAAAAACATTAATATTATTACAATTTAAAAGAACTATTTTCTATTTGAATAGAAATGTCATTTATTCCTGTGATCATGAATTTTTAGCATCATTCAGTGTCACATTATCCTTCAGAAATCATTCTAATATGATGATTTGCTGCTCAAGTAACATTTCTTATCATTATCAATGTTGAAAACAAGTTGCATTGCAAAATGTCTTAGCTTTTATTTTTTTTGATAAATAGAAAGTTCAAAAGAACAGTTGATTTGAATTTGAAATATTTTGTAACATTATCAATGTCTTTTAAATTGATTAATAGTGACAGTAATGCATCCTTGCTAAATAAAAGCATTATTTTCTTAAAATTGTTTTGTGAAATGTTTTGATTGAAAGTGAAAGTAATTGATATTTTATTATATATAACGCATGTACATTTATACATTTTGCCGTAGGTGTCTAAATTTACTTTATTCCTGGTGTCACTCACACATATGAAATATTAAGTCAGGAAATAAAAGTTTACATATCACAACATCCATTGGGCAACACTAAAACAAAACTAGCCCTAAAAACCTGTCTTCTGCTCAGGGAGAAAACACAGAGGCTGCTTTGCTTCTAGTTGTCATTCATATCCACACATTGAAATCTTTAGCGGAAATCAAATGAATTGAATAGCATCTAATAAACACCCCTTAAAAGAGTAAATTTGAGCTGTTTTCCACAGTGCGGCTCTGTGCTGTCCGTAAAATCCTTTTCAATCCTGTCACTGCATCCGTTTACTGCCTGTTTCTGCCACAATACCTCAAAATAAAAGTTTAAACATCATAA